>NC_070579.1:2703051-2791842 GCF_027409825.1 Scomber japonicus | reverse complement strand
TATTTAATTATTTATTATTAACATATATGGTCCTAATACTCCATCATACAATACCCATTAACAAGCGAAGCCTCTCCAGTGTTTCAAAGTGAGCCGATGTAGCTGCTCGGCAGAATAAAACACGTTATTTTTCTAGCTATTTTTCTCGTGAATTTGCGACTTTATAACATCTGAGAATATCCACGTTTTTCTCCTAAATGTTACTTTTTTTTAATCGTAGATTTACAACTTTAATCTCAGAAATTCTACGTACGTAAATATTACCCTCCTCCTCCAGTGTTTCAAAGTGAAGCGTTGTGACTGCTTAGCAAAATAAAACACCTTTTTCTCCAGTTTTTTTTTTCGTGAATTTGCGACTTAATTAACGTCAGAGAATATCCAAGTTTTTCTCCTAAATTTGAGTTTTTTTTCTCGTAGATTTACGACTTTAATCTCAGAAATTCTACATTTTTTCTTGAAATATTACCGTCCTTCTCCAGGTCAGTATTTAATGATTTATTTATTTTTAACATATATGTATTAGTATTAGGACCACCAACCATCCTCTGAAAGGTTTTACGGACTGCTCCTTTAACCCGGACAGAACTCAAACACAGTCCTTCCTCGTCTTTCTCGGTAGCCGACACGAGAAGAAGAAGAGAGATCAGAGTTTAGAGAAAAGACAAAAACGCTCCGAGCTGCAAAAAACTGGCAGATAGAAATTAATCTGCAGCCGGAGGCCACACACACACACACACACACACACACACACACACACACACACACACACACACACACACACACACACACACACACACACACACACACACACACACACACACTCACACACACACACACAGTAACACACACACACACAGACACACACACACACTACAACACACACACACACACACACACACACACACAGTAACACACACACACACACACAAACACTACAACACACACAAAGTAACACACTCACACACACACACAAAGTAACACACACACACACACAAACACAGTAACACACGTACAACACACAGTAACACACACACACACACAGTAACACACTACAACACACACACAGTAACACACACACACACACACAGTAACTAACACACACACACACAGTAACTAACACACACACACACACACACACACAGTAACACACACACAGTAACACACACACACACAGTAACACACGTACAACACACACACACACAGTAACACACAGTAACACGCACACACACACACACACAGTAACACACACACACACACACACACTACAACACACACACACATGCACAGTAACACACACACAGTAACACACACACACATAGAGACACACACACACAGTAACACACACACACACACACACACACACACACACTCACTCACACACACATGCACACACACTCACTCACTCTCACACACACACACACACACACAGACACTCACACAGAGCCACACACACACTCTCACTCTCTCTCTCTCTCACACACACACGGTAACACACACAGGCACACACATGGTAACACACAACACACACACACACAGACACACACTCACACACACACACACACACAGTAACACACACAGTAACACCCCCCCCCCCCCCCCCCCCTCTGATGGTAGTAGGAGCTGTCAGGTCGGTATGCATGGACCGAGTGTGGGAGGAGGAGTGAAGTCGTATTTCACAGCCTGTAACCGCGGCGACGGGCCTTTGATCTTTGAGGATGTCGAAAAATTCAGCTGAGGTTACATAACGAGCCGCCGTCACACGTTAACCTCCTCTTCCTCCTCCTCCTCCTCCTCTTCCTCCTCCTCCTCTTCTTCTCCTCCTGCTTTAATGTCTCTGGCTGTAGACTGATGTAAACCAGGGGTGTCAAACATGAGGCCCGTGGGCCAGAACCGGCCGGCCGAGGAGTCTAATCCGGCCCACTTTCCTTCCTGTCTTCTCTTCCTTCCTTCTTTCCTTTCTTCCCCATTTCCTTCCTCGCTTTCTTCCTTCCTTCATTCTGTCCTTCCTCCCTTTCTTCTTTCTGTCCTTCATCCCTTTCTTCCCTATTTCCTTCCTCCCTTTCTTCCTTCCATCTTTCCTTCCTTCCTTTTATCCTTTCTTTGTTCCTCCCTCCCTTCCTTCTGTCCTTCCTCCCTTTCTTCCTTCCATCTGTCCTTCCACCCTTTCTTCCTTCCTTCATTCTGTCCGTCCTTCCTCCCTTTCTTCCCTATTTCCTTCCTTGCTTTTTTCCCTATTTCCTTTCCCCCTTTCTTCCTTCATTCTGTCCGTCCTTCCTTCCTTCCTTTCTTCTTTCTTTGTTCCTCCCTTCCTTCCTTCTGTCCTTCCTCCCTTTCTTCCTTCCATCTGTCCTTCCTCCCTTTCTTCCTTCCATCTGTCCTTCCTCCCTTTCTTCCTTCTGTCCTTCCTCCCTTTCTTCCTTCTTTCCTTCCATCCTTCATTTTGTCCTTCCTCCCTTTCTTCCTTCTGTCCTTCATCCCTTTCTTCCTTCCTTCCCTCTCTTCCATCTTTCCTTTCTCCCATTCTTCCTTCTGTCCTTCCATCTTTCCTCCCTTTCTTCCCTCCTTCCTTCCTTCCTCCCTTTCTTCCTTCCTCCCTTTCTTCTTTCCTTCCATCTGTAGCACCCTTAGTCTGGATTGACAAACCACTAGTTGCACCTATGATCTCTAGGTTTGTAAGAGTTTGACTCCTGAATCAATCAAAGGAGAGAACATGAACGTAACAATAACCATCAGGCTTCTTTACTGACTTAAAATAAATTTATATAAAATAATATAAAATATATAATATATTATATAAAAATATAAAAAATAAAATACACTCTCCGGGTCGGGGATGAGCTCTTGCCTCAAGTGGAGGAGTTCAAGTAACTCGGGGTCTTGTTCACGAGTGCGGTGTCTGCAGTAATGTGGACTCTGCACAGATCCATCGTGGTGAAGAGATTTACCAGTCGATCTTGGTTCCTACCCTCACCTCTGGTCATGAGCTTTGGTTCCTACCCTCACCTCTGATCA
The DNA here is from genome assembly GCF_027409825.1 of Scomber japonicus. Lineage (NCBI taxonomy): Eukaryota > Metazoa > Chordata > Actinopteri > Scombriformes > Scombridae > Scomber > Scomber japonicus. Next base: position 2,788,830 of record NC_070579.1, on the reverse strand, counting down.
TGAGCTTTGGGTTCCTACCCTCACCTCTGGTCATGAGCTTTGGGTTCCTACCCTCACCTCTGGTCATGAGCTTTGGGTTCCTACCCTCACCTCTGGTCATGAGCTTTGGGTTCCTACCCTCACCTCTGATCATGAGCTTTGGGTGGTGACCCAAAGAACAAGATGGCGGGTACAAGCTCCCTTAGAGATAGGGTGAGAAGCTCAGTTATCCGGAGGGAGCTCGGAGTAGACGCGCTGCTGCTCCACGTTGAGAGGAGCCAGATGAGGAGGTTCGGACATCTAATCAGGATGCCTCCCGGACGCCTCCCTGGTGAGGTGTTCAGGGCACGTCCCACCGGTAGGAGACCCCGGGGAAGACCCAGGACACGCTGGAGAGACTATGTCTCTGGGCTGGCCTGGGAACGCCTCGGGATCCCCCGGGAAGAGCTGGACGAAGTGGCTGGGGAGAGGGAAGTCTGGGCTTCCTGCTTAGGCTGCTGCCCCCGCGACCCGACCCCGGATAAGCGGAAGAAGATGGATGGATAAAATACCCCTTTGTTTTTATTGTCCAGTGTCCAGTGTGTTCAGTTCAGTTTTTTACTACCCGGGTAGATTTAGTGTTTTGTTCCTTATCTGTGAGAAAGTGAGTGAATGTCCAGGTTAAAGCGGATCCCACAGCTGGCCACGCTGTGCACCTCTCCGTCCCTGTCCATGTCCTTCTGACTCGCCACCGAACCTCCAAGGCTCGGAAATCTCGTTCCTAATCCACGCAGAAAAAAAACCCAATCTACACATAGAGTGCAGAAAACACTAATATTACTCTCTATTCAATCACCAGTATCAATTCACTTTCTCTTCTCGTTCTGAAAATCATCCTAAATATACCCAGATACAGGATATATAATATATAATCAGTGTAAATGACCCAGTACACATTTACAGTGCATTAAGCATTTTTTTTACCATGACAGTTATTAATCATGAACTTAAATTATTCACTTAACCCTTAAACAGGCAACGTGCACCAGGAGATACAGACTCTTTAACCTTCCTGTTGTCCTCCCTCCTTCCTTTCCTTCCTTCTTCCCTCCTTTCCTTCCTCCCTCCCTCCTTCCTTTCCTTCCTTCTTCCTCCCTTCCTTCTTCCTCCCTCCCTTCCTTCCTTCCTTACTCTAGGTGCAAATTACATAACTAGTAAGGATGTTTTACACTAATTTTCCACTCCTGCCTGTTTAAGGGTTAAAGTATCTTATTTATACTCTTCAGTCACTATTTATATTTTTAAACATGTTTCCAATCAATATTTATCTTTTTAACCATAACACATAAGTGCAATAAAACACTAACTCATCACAATTACCATCAAATCTGACATTTCATCAACTCAAATGATCACCATATTGTCTCTATCACTCTCTTTTAATCATAGTATCAGCATATTAGCTTTACCATACCTCTAGTACTCACATTCACATCAAAGACATACTGATACCTGTTAGCTTAGCTTTAGCGCCACTCGCGATTAGCGTTAGCATTCCAATTAGCGATCTTTTTATATGTACTTTTTACTCTTTACAATGATACACACAGCACCAAAGTAGTTTCAAACATTGGGAAACATTCCCGTAGCTCCGACTGGTTTAATAATAATGACTTAACACAAGTATTTTCAACACAATATATATTACAAGCCGACCACGAGGTTTAGCCTTTAGCATTTAGCATTTAGCCACCATGCTTACCGGAGCTTTTCTTCCCAGTATCACTTCTCAACACCAGGCTTGATTTCTTTCTCCTTTACGACTTTCTGCATCTTTCTTTTCACAGCACATTCTTCCTCTCATTAATTCTCAGTACCACGTTTATTCTGAAGCTCATCAGTTTGGTAGCACCCATAGACTGTATATAAGAAATGGACTTAACATCCGTGACGTCACCCATTGGTTTGTGGACTGCTGCTCGGAAGCCAATAGTATCAAATCTAGGCAGCGCCATCTTGAAAATTTCAGGTGCATGCCGGGAAAAAATGAACACGGATTCTACTTATATGGGCATGAGGCGGAGTCATGTATGAACGTATGGGCGGGACCAACGGCGGAGCGGGGAGGCTGCGATTGGTTGCGAGGGCTGGATCTCAAGGACATTGGTCAATCAACCTGTCAATCACAACGTAGACACGTAGCCTGCTTTATCGTCACATATAAAATCAGGGAGGCCAAAATGTCCCAAATGAACATCATACTGCATTGAAGAAGGCTTTAAACTAGCGATTGAGACCATAAACACATTTTGAAAACGTTTACTGAGGTTAGAAATCAAGTGAGAAGTTGGTGAATTCTCCATTGACTTGTATAGAGACGGTCGCCCCCTGGTGGCCTTTTGATAGAATGCAGCTCTAAATTACTTCCGCATTGGCTTCTTTTCAGAGGACAGGAACTCCCCGCCTGGTAGTACCGTGGCTCTCGGGTCAGAAAGAAAGAGTGAACTCTGCGCACTTGGCAATGAGCAAGGGGCTGATGCGCCACCTAGTGGTGCGGCATGGTACCGAGCGGTCCTATCCTGCATGTCATTGCCCCCTCTCTGCCTCCTGTTTCCTGTCTATCTCTACTAACCTCTACATTAAAGGCAAAAAGCCCCAAAAAATATAATATATATGCAAAATGAATTGAATGGCTTTCTAACCATGTGGGTTACACATCTTTTTAATGATAAGGCTGACTGACTGTGTTTCAGTAGTTTATCCTCCAACACACACACACACATGCTCATTTACATTAAACTACGTTATTTAACTTTATTAAATCAAATTTAAAATGACCACAGTATACTGCAACAACTTACATATAGTTATTTATTTACTTTAATTCATTTCTATATTTTTAATTGTATGTTTTAATGTTTCCATGTTTTTACTGTTATTGGGTTTTATTCTTATTTGTGAGTTTTTATGTTTTTTGTTTCTATTTCTTACTGTTAAATGTTTATTTTATATAAAGCTCATTGAGTTGTTTTTATGTATGAAAAGCTCTTTATAAATAACACTGCTTTTTGCATGTGTGCGTGAGTTACTGTGCATGTGTGTGTTACTGTGTGTGTGTGTGTGTGTGTGTGTGTGTGTGTGTGTAAGTGTGTGTGTTAGTGTGTTACTGTGTGATCAGAGCCGGGGGCCGCCGCCGTCTGATTGGCTGACCTGCAGCAGGATTCTCTGCTTCCTGCTGCTGACGCTGACGAAGCAGAACATGTGGACGCATGTACAGTGTGTGTGTGTGTGTGTGCGGTTACATAACACACACACACACACACACACACACACACACACACACACACACAGAGGGGGTGTGTATGTGTGTCAGTTACATATCGGGCTCACAGAGTGACGACATTGTCAGTGAGCTGCAGGAATGAAGCCGTGAGGTCACACAGGAAGAAGAAGGTCAAAGGTCAGGAGGTCAACAGCTGCTGTCAATCAAGAGGTTTGGTTCTGAGTCTTTAAACTGAGACTTAGTTTAGATTTAGTTTATTTAGGTTCTGTGTCTTTACACTGAGACTCAGTTTAGATTTAGTTTATTTAGGTTCTGTGTCTTTACACTGAGACTTTTTTAGGTTTAAATAAAGTCAGTAATCACGTGTGCTTGTTTTTCTTTGTCTCCGTTAGAAACAAACCAACCTAAATAAATAAATAAATAACACAGAGCCTTTCTCACATCTGTAGAATAAATAATAAACACATCATACAATAATACAGTGAACATAAACTATTTCCTTATACATGGTTATATATCTTCAAAAGTACCAACATTCAACACCATACTATACTACTATAATACTACTACTACTACTGTTACTACTCTAGAGGAGTGTGTCTATGTTCCCTCAGTTTAACAATACAATAAAGAATTTAAACTCTTTCATAGATGAAAAACAACATGTTATATTCATCAGATACTATTACTATACTACTACTACTAGTATTACTGTACTACTACTACTACTACTAGTATTACTGTACTACTACTACTACTACTACTAGTATTACTGTACTACTACTACTACTACTAGTAGTATTGCTAGTACTTCTACTATACTACCAGTATTACTGTACTACTACTACTACTACTAGTATTGCTAGTACTACTACTATACTACCAGTATTACTGTACTACTACTACTATTACTACTAGTATTACTGTACTACTACTACTACTAGTAGTATTACTGTACTACTACTACTACTACTAGTATTGCTAGTACTACTACTATACTACCAGTATTACTGTACTACTACTACTATACTACTAATAGTAGTACCACTATTACTACTACTACTACTATTACTACTACTACTATACTACTACTACAACAACAACTACTACTACTACTACTAATACTGTTATTACTACTACTAGTATTACTACTACTACTACTATACTACTATTACTAGTAGGCTACTACTACTATATTACTAGTACTACTTTTCCTACTACATACATAAACAGTAACTCTGATATGAAATTAACGGAACATAAAGTGAACAAACCTGTAAATCTCTCGTCTCATAAGGAGTTGAACCTTCCTGAGATTACATTAGCATCATTAGCCGTTTCGTTAGCATCGTTAGCCGTTTTGTTAGCATCGTTAGCGGTTTCGTTAGCATCGTTAGCTGTTTTGTTAGCATCGTTAGCGGTTTCGTTAGCATCCTTAGCGGTTTCGTTAGCATCGTTAGCCGCTTCGTTAGCATCGTTAGCCGTTTCGTTAGCATCGTTAGCCGTTTTATTAGCATCGTTAGCCGTTTTTTGTGAGTTGCATTCATAAAAACGTCCCTATAGTGTTAAAAAAGTGTGGTGTTTGATGTTGCGACACAGTATTTGAGCTTTATAACATCCGTTATCGGCTGTTAGAGGGTCAAACGGTTTTATTGGACAACCAGATTTGACCCTGGGCTCAGCGTCGTCCCTCTGCTACGATAAACATGGAGACATTTGGCTCTGAGGCAGCGTTACAGAGCCATGAACTGTCTCTGACCAACGTGTTCGCTGTTGTACAACTAACCACAGCTTGACCCTGATCACACACTCACACCACGCTGGACTTTGTCTCAGCGTAACACACACACACACACACACACACACACACACACACACACACTCACACACACACACATACACACACACACACACTCACACACACACACATACACACACACACACACACACACACACACACTCACACACACACACATACACACACACACACACACACACACTCACACACACACACATACACACACACACACACACACACACACACACACACACACACACACACACACACACACAGTTTACAGTATGTTGTAACTCTGCAGATAAGACTTGTGTTTATTCCTCAGAGTAAAGGTCAGCCTGTCACACAAGGGGCAAAGATTTTAAAAGGGTTAAAGACTTTTACTGTCACTATCCTCCCTCCTTCCTTCCTCCCTCCTTTCCTTCCTTCTTCCTTCCTTCCTTCCTTCCTTCCTTCCTTCTTTCCTTTCCTTTCCTTTTCTTTCCTTCCTTCCTCCCTCCTTTCCTTCGTTCTTCCTTCTTTCCTTTCCTCCCTCATTTCCTTCCTTCTTCCTTCCTCTCTTCCTCCCTCCTTTCCTTCCTTCTTTCCTTTCCTCCCTTTCTCCCTCCTTTCCTTCCTTCTTCCTTCCTTCCTTCCTTCCTTGACTCGAGGACAACAGGAGGGTTAAGACTTTATATTACAGAACAGTGTTTGTGGAGAAGTGATTCAGACATTTGTGACATTATAATCTTTGTAATGTAATTATATTTATTATTATTTATTTATTAATCAGTCTTTTATTTTATGTTTTAGCCTGTTTTACTACTCAGATTATTCTTTTTATTCTGTTTCTTTCCTGCCTCCCTTCCTTCATTCCTTTCCTTCCGTGTTCCTGCCTCCTTTCCTTCCTTCCTTCCTTCATCCTTTGCTTCCTTCTTCCACCTTCCCTTCACTTCCTTCCTTCCTGCCTTCCTCCATCCTTTCCATCCTTCTTCCACCCTCACTTCCTTCTGTCCTTCCCCCTTTCTTTCCTTCCTTCCTTCATCCTTTCCTTCCTTCTTCCACCTTCCCTTCACTTCCTTCCTTCCTTCCTTCACTTCCTTCTTTCCTTCCTCCTTTCCTTCCTTCTTCCTTCCCCCTTTCTTTCCTCCCTCCCTCCTACCTTCCTTCCTTCTTCCTCCCTTCCATCCTCCTTTCCTTCCCTCCTTCCTCCCTCCCTCCTTTCCTTCCTTCTTCCTCCCTTCCTTCTTCCTCCCTCCCTCCTACCTTCCTTCCTTCTTCTTCCTTTCCTTCCCTCCTTCCTCCCTCCCTCCTTTCCTTCCTTCTTCCTTCCTTCCTTTCCTTCCTTCTTCCACCTTCCCTTCACTTCCTTCCTTCCTGCCTTCCTCCATCCTTTCCATCCTTCTTCCACCCTCACTTCCTTCTGTCCTTCCCCCTTTCTTTCCTTCCTTCCTTCATCCTTTCCTTCCTTCTTCCACCTTCCCTTCACTTCCTTCCTTCCTTCACTTCCTTCTTTCCTTCCTCCTTTCCTTCCTTCTTCCTTCCCCCTTTCTTTCCTCCCTCCCTCCTACCTTCCTTCCTTCTTCCTCCCTTCCATCCTCCTTTCCTTCCCTCCTTCCTCCCTCCCTCCTTTCCTTCCTTCTTCCTCCCTTCCTTCTTCCTCCCTCCCTCCTACCTTCCTTCCTTCTTCTTCCTTTCCTTCCCTCCTTCCTCCCTCCTTCCTTTCCTTCCTTCTTCCTTCCTTCCTTTCCTTCCTTCTTCCACCTTCCCTTCACTTCCTTCCTTCCTGCCTTCCTCCATCCTTTCCATCCTTCTTCCACCCTCACTTCCTTCTGTCCTTCCCCCTTTCTTTCCTTCCTTCCTTCATCCTTTCCTTCCTTCTTCCACCTTCCATTCACTTCCTTCCTTCCTTCCTTCACTTCCTTCTTTCCTTCCTCCTTTCCTTCCTTCTTCCTTCCCCCTTTCTTTCCTCCCTCCCTCCTACCTTCCTTCTTCCACCCTCACTTCCTTCCTTCCTTCCTCATTTCCTTCCCTCTGTCTTTCCTCCCTCGCTCCCTCCCTCCTACCTTCCTTCCTTCTTCCCTCCCTCCTTTCCTTCCTTCTTCCTCCCTCCTTCCTCCTTCCCTCCCTCCCTCCTTTCCTTCCTTCTTCCTCCCTCCCTCACTTCCTTCTTTCCTTTCCTCTCTCCTTTCCTCCTTTCCTTCCTTGACTCGAGGACAACAGCATCAAACAGTCTCTATATTAAAACTAAGCTGAATTTAAATGTTGAGTGATCACTTCCTGTTAGCGGCGCAGCTCTGAACGTTTCACTGGAGAACTCCGATACTGAAAACACGTACAAACACGATGATTCACGCGGAGGTTACGCGGTTATCACGAGCTTTGTTTTTATATGATTTAGATGTGTTTTATTTTTAAATAGACGCTGTAGATACTAACATTTACTGGAAAGTGTGAGTCATACTGAATCTATTAATGTTATCTGTTCATGTTTATCTGGTTCGTGTGAGAAGATTCGACTTCTTCGTTCCCACAGTCTGTTAGCTTCACGGTTAGCATGCTAGCTCTGGTAGAAGAGTAGCCTAACAATATTCTCCTTTCCTTTCCTTTTATTTCCTCCCTTCCTCCCTCCTTTCCTTCCTTCTTTCCTTTCCTTTCCTTTTCTTTCCTCCCTTCCTCCCTCCTTTCCTTCCTTCCTTCCTTCCTTCCTTGACTCGAGGACAACAGGAGGGTTAAGACTTTATATTACAGAACAGTGTTTGTGGAGAAGTGATTCAGACATTTATGAGTTATATTTACTGAAGTTAATGTCCTGATGTAAGTCCTTCCTTCTTCCTTCCTCTCTTCCTCCCTCCTTTCCTCCCTCCTTTCCTGTCCTGATGTAAGTCATGAGTTCAGTTTTTTCTTTTTCTGCTCAGTTTTTCCTCTTGTTGTAAATCCTAAAAAATAAAATAAACCCCTCTCCATCCATGTTTCCTGAACAGCAGAGGAAACCCTCCGGAGCGACTCCATACACCAACGACATAAACAGATTTTATCATTTGCTCGTGAAAGTGAAGATAAGAGCGGCGGTCGGTGCTGACGTCAGCGCTCAGATCAAATATAGCAGCAGGAGGAGGAGGAGGAGGAGGAGGAGGAGGAGGAGGAGGAGGAGGAAGGTTTAAAGGTTGCTCTTTGGGAAACAACCCAAATATTGAGTAAGCCTGGTTGAAAGTAGCAACAAAAAATGTCTAAGTGGTGTAACCATAAAAACTTTGTACCAAATAATTGAACGTTGCTTAAAAACAGTAAATAGTCAATAAAACACCTTCCTTCCTTCCTTCCTTCCTTCCTTCCTTCCCTCCCTTCCTCCCTTCCTTGACTCGAGGACAACAGGAGGGTTAATCCATTTAGAGAGCATATATTAGAGGATTATGGTAAAAATGTCTAAGTGGTGTAACCATAAAAACTTTGTACCAAATAATTGAACGTTGCTTAAAAACATTAAATAGTCAATAAAACACCTTCCTTCCTTCCTTCCTTCCTTCCTTCCTACCTAACACCATATCAACTAGTTTGGCATGATCTTACATCCTTCCTTCCTTCCTTCCTTCCTTCCTACCTAACACCATATCAACTAGTTTGGCATGATCTTACATCCTTCCTTCCTTCCTTCCTTCCTTCCTACTTAACACCATATCAACTAGTTTGGCATGATCTTACATCCTTCCTTCCTTCCTTCCTTCCTCCCTTCCTTCCTTCCTTCCTTCCTTCCTACTTAACACCATATCAACTAGTTTGGCATGATCTTACATCCTTCCTTCCTTCCTTCCTTCCTTCCTTCCTTCCTTCCTACCTAACACCATATCAACTAGTTTGGCATGATCTTACATCTTTCCTTCCTTCCTTCCTTCCTTCCTTCCTACTTAACACCATATCAACTAGTTTGGCATGATCTTCCTTCCTTCCTTCCTTCCTTCCTACCTAACACCATATCAACTAGTTTGGCATGATCTTACATCCTTCCTTCCTTCCTTCCTTCCTTCCTACCTAACACCATATCAACTAGTTTGGCATGATCTTACATCCTTCCTTCCTTCCTACCTAACACCATATCAACTAGTTTGGCATGATCTTACATCCTTCCTTCCTTCCTTCCTTCCTTCCTTCCTTCTCAACACCATATCAACTAGTTTGGCATGATCTTACATCCTTCCTTCCTTCCTTCCTAACACCATATCAACCAGTTTGGCATGATCTTACATCCTTCCTTCCTACCTAACACCATATCAACTAGTTTGGCATGATCTTACATCCTTCCTTCCTTCCTTCCTTCCTTCCTACCTAACACCATATCAACTAGTTTGGCATAAATGAAGTCATTATTAGTATAAGTCCACTTAAATACACTGTCGGTGATCAAATATTTTATATATATCATTCTTTTGTGGTTACACCATTTGACATTTTCAGGAGCATTCAGGAGGAGGAGGAGGAGGAGGAGGAGGAGGAGGAGGAAGGTTTAAAGGTTGCTCTTTGATTTGGGAAACAACCCAAATATTGAGTAAGCCTAGTTGAAAGTGCCGAGCAGCTGTTACACATTTACCAGAGGAAGGTTTGTAGGAAAGCAGTTCTTCCCCTGCTTCAAGCGTCAGCCGCCGCCACCGCCGCTGCTGCTGCTGTGGGGAAGAGATTTAATTACAAAGCAGATGTGAGGAAGACGAGTCGGGGCCCCCCAACACGGCCGAGAGCCGAGAGCCGCGCTCCGCCCCCCCCGAGCAAACTCACCACACTGTATTTAAAAGCTAACGCTCAAAGCTGAGGCTAAACAGAGGGGCCGGAAGGATGGCAGCTCCTCTTTTAAAGATCTGTTTGCCAAAAAAAAACAAAAAACAGATGAAACAAGGAGGCTTAAGAGAGACAGGAGGAGGGGGCGGGAGGGGTTGAAAGAAAAAAAAAGAAAATCTGCCAAAATCGTTGAGGCTCCGCAGGCCGGATGGATGAGACGTTTTATCTGCGTAACTTTAATCAAAGCTTTGAGACGTGAAGGAGAAGAAGTCATGAACGCTGCTCTCCCACGTCTGCTCTGTGATGTTCATTTCAATTCAAGAGTCAAGATTAGAAACGTGAAGCTTCTCCTCGTCTCTGCTTCCTGGTTTAAACATCATCAATCACACAAAGCAGTTAAAGGCTTATTCTGTCCGTTTATGACTTATAAAACTTTGGAAGGAAGGAAGGGAAGGAAGGAAGGAAGGAAGGACAAAAGGTAGGAAGGAAGGAAGGAAGGAATGAAGGAAGGGAGGGAGGGAGGGAGGAAAGAAGGAAGGAAGGGAGGGAGGGAGGGAGGGAGGAAGGAAGGAAGGACAAATGGAGGGAAGGTAGGCAGGAAGGAATGAATGAATGAAGGAAGGAAGGAAGGAAGGAAGGAAGGAAGGAAGGAAGGAAGGGAGGGAGGGAGGGAGGGAGGAAGGAAGGACAAATGGAGGGAAGGTAGGAAGGAAGGAATGAATGAATGAAGGAAGGAAGGAAGGAAGGAAGGAAAAGGAAGGAAGGAAGGAAGGAAGGACAAATGGAGGGAAGGTAGGAAGGAAGGAAGGAAGGACAAATGGAGGGAAGTTAGGAAGGAAGGAAGGAAAAGGAAGGAAGGGAGGGAGGGAGGGAGGAAGGAAGGAAGGGAGGGAGGGAGGGAGGAAGGAAGGAAGGGAGGGAGGGAGGAAGGAAGGACAAATGGAGGGAAGGAAGGAAGGAAGGAAGGAATGAAGGAAGGAAGGAAGGAAGGAAGGAAGGAAAAGGAAGGAAGGAAGGAAGGAAGGACAAATGGAGGGAAGGTAGGAAGGAAGGTATGAATGAATGAAGGAAGGAAGGAAGGAAGGAAGGAAGGAAGGAAGGAAGGAAGGGAGGGAGGGAGGGAGGGAGGAAGGAAGGACAAATGGAGGGTAGGAAGGAAGGAATGAATGAATGAATGAAGGAAGGAAGGAAGGAAGGAAGGAAAAGGAAGGAATGAAGGACAAATGGAGGGAAGGTAGGAAGGAAGGAAGGAAGGACAAATGGAGGGAAGTTAGGAAGGAAGGAAGGAAAAGGAAGGGAGGGAGGGAGGGAGGGAGGGAGGAAGGAAGGACAAATGGAGGGAAGGTAGGAAGGAAGGAATGAATGAATGAAGGAAGGAAGGAAGGAAGGAAGGAAAAGGAAGGAAGGAAGGAAGGAAGGACAAATGGAGGGAAGGTAGGAAGGAAGGTATGAATGAATGAAGGAAGGAAGGAAGGAAGGAAGGAAGGAAGGAAGGAAGGAAGGGAGGGAGGGAGGGAGGGAGGAAGGAAGGACAAATGGAGGGTAGGAAGGAAGGAATGAATGAATGAATGAAGGAAGGAAGGAAGGAAGGAAGGAAAAGGAAGGAATGAAGGACAAATGGAGGAAGGTAGGAAGGAAGGAAGGAAGGACAAATGGAGGGAAGTTAGGAAGGAAGGAAGGAAAAGGAAGGGAGGGAGGGAGGGAGGGAGGAAGGAAGGAAGGGAGGGAGGGAGGGAGGGAGGAAGGAAGGGAGGGAGGGAGGAAGGAAGGAAGGGAGGGAGGGAGGAAGGAAGGACAAATGGAGGGAGAGGAAGGAAGGAATGAAGGAATGAATGAAGGAAGTAACTTTAATCAAAGCTTTGAGACGTGAAGGAGAAGAAGTCATGAACGCTGCTCTCCCACGTCTGCTCTGTGATGTTCATTTCAATTCAAGAGTCAAGATTAGAAACGGTGAAGCTTCTCCTCGTCTCTGCTTCCTGGTTTAAACATCATCAATCACACAAACCAGTTAAAGGCTTATTCTGTCCGTTTGTGACTTATAAAACTTTGGAAGGAAGGAAGGGAAGGAAGGAAGGAAGGACAAAAGGTAGGAAGGAAGGAAGGAAGGAATGAAGGAAGGGAGGGAGGGAGGGAGGGAGGGAGGAAGGAAGGAAGGAAGGGAGGGAGGGAGGGAGGAAGGAAGGACAAATGGAGGGAAGGTAGGCAGGAAGGAATGAATGAATGAATGAAGGAAGGAAGGAAGGAAGGAAGGAAGGAAGGAAGGGAGGGAGGGAGGGAGGGAGGGAGGGAGGAAGGAAGGACAAATGGAGGGAAGGTAGGAAGGAAGGAATGAATGAATGAAGGAAGGAAGGAAGGAAGGAAGGAAAAGGAATGAAGGACAAATGGAGGGAAGGTAGGAAGGAAGGAAGGAAGGACAAATGGAGGGAAGTTAGGAAGGAAGGAAGGAAAAGGAAGGAAGGGAGGGAGGGAGGGAGGAAGGAAGGAAGGGAGTGAGGGAGGAAGGAAGGAAGGGAGGGAGGGAGGAAGGAAGGAAGGGAGGGAGGGAGGGAGGAAGGAAGGAAGGACAAAAGTTAGGAAGGAAGGAAGGAAGGAATGAAGGAAGGGAGGGAGGGAGGAAGGAAGGAAGGGAGGGAGGGAGGAAGGAAGGACAAATGGAGGGAAGGAAGGAAGGAAGGAAGGAAGGAATGAATGAAGGAAGTAACTTTAATCAAAGCTTTGAGACGTGAAGGAGAAGAAGTCATGAACGCTGCTCTCCCACGTCTGCTCTGTGATGTTCATTTCAATTCAAGAATCAAGATTAGAAACGTGAAGCTTCTCCTCGTCTCTGCTTCCTGGTTTAAACATCATCAATCACACAAAGCAGTTAAAGGCTTATTCTGTCCGTTTGTGAGTCACTGGTGTTTCTCTTTGTGTCTCCATGAGGTCTAGTTTAAATTTAAAGGGTTAAAATGTAGAAAATAAACGTATGAATAACTTCACACATTCTTTTTTTGTGGACCCAGCATCAAATTTCTGCTTTTAATCCATTTAGAGAGAATATATTAGAGGACTATGGTAAAAATGTCTAAGTGGTGTAACCATAAAAACTTTGTACCAAATAATTCAACGTTGCTTAAAAACAGTAAATAGTCAATAAAACACCTTCCTTCCTTCCTTCCTTCCTTCCTTCCTTCCTTCCTACCTAACACCATATCAACCAGTTTGGCATGATCTTACATCCTTCCTTCCTTCCTTCCTTCCTTCCTACCTAACACCATATCAACTAGTTTGGCATGATCTTACATCCTTCCTTCCTTCCTTCCTTCCTTCCTTCCTACCTACCACCATATCAACTAGGTTGGCATAAATGAAGTCATTATTAGTATAAGTCCACTTAAATACACTGTAGGTGATCAAATATTTAATATCTATCATTCTTTTGTGGTTACACCATTTGACATGTTCAGGAGCATTCAGTCTTTTGGTATAAAATGGGTCAAATGTCATTTCAAATCTCTCTTATTGATCTTTTTTTAATATATTGATTATATTGAACTGGTCGTAACCTCCATGATGTCTTGCTGCCGCTGAGTTCAGTCTGAATTTACCTAGAAAACCAACAAAAATACTAAATGTACATTTTAACAAACTTGATGCTGCTTTTAAATCTAGTTTAACTGATTTATGAATTCATCATCTTACCAACTCTTATATGTTCAACATGAGGTAGAAAATGTTCCCAGCACTCCTGACCTTTGGCCTTTTGGTCAAAACCTGATATTGGTTGCTGCCAAATTGACAAACCTGTGATATTAACCCTAATTATGTAATAAATAAAAATGCAAAGTGAACATTTCTTTTGGAGTTCAAAAAAATCTTGGAAAAATCTGAAGAATGTTGTTTAAGTATCAGCCAAAGCATGCAAATTCAAACTTTCCATACTCCATATAAATATTAAGAACAGCTAAAGGCTTATTTTCTGTCTATGTATTTGTGGTATAAAAGGTTTCCTGCATGTCTGAACTTTGATCTTTTGGTCAAAACATTGACAAAAATGCAAAGTGAACGTTCCTGTTGGGGCTCAACTTGCAAAAATCTGAACAAATATCATTAAATGTCTGAAAACTGTTGTTAAAATATCAGAAAAACGTCCTGAAAACATGATCCAGAGCCTGCTAATCCAACCCTTCCACGCTCTGCAAATAAAAAACACTTTCTGTCTATAAATGTGAGATATTCCTCTGTCCTCTAAAACCCCCCCTCCCCCCCCGCTGCTCCCGTCTCTGACACACGTTACCAGGAAACCATAAAGGTGACCTTTCAGACCGGATCGTGTTTATCTGTAGACAGAGTCACGGCTCAGACTCACTCAGGAGGAAGTAAAGACCTTAGCTGGCAGCCGGAGAACACACATCATCCAAATCATCTTTTATAGCTACATTTTCGTCATTTTCTTTTAAAAATCTAACTTTTTCTTGGCCTGACTCTCCTCTCTCTTGTCTCTCTTGTCTCTCTCTCTCTCCTCTCTCCTGTGTGCTTTAACTTTGGCGGCGGTTTCCAGCTGACAGATGCTGCTTCCTGTCTGTTTTATCTCTGCAGGTCTGATGCGATCAATATCAGCCTCCGCTCTGCTCTGCTCCGTCTGCTGCTGCGTAATAAAACTGTCGGCCAGATAAGGTGCACCGCCGCTCCTGAACCCTCCGCTCTACTGTAAAACCAACCCCTCCCGTCCCATCCTCCACCCCCCTGCCCCCCCTCCCCCCCCCTCCCAAACCAACCAGCCTGCTGCTCTCAGGTTATAAAGTATGAGCCTGGATGAAAGGGATCGCCCCCCGTCCCCTCCTTCCTCCTGCCTGTGGCCTTTACTTCCTGCCAGCTCATTGACGTGGCAGATCCAGCGTCGCCTGTGTTTACCTTCCAGCCGGTCTCCAGGCAACAAGGCCGCGGCGGTGGCTGGGCTATATTTGGGGCGTTCGCTCCCTAAACCTCTCTCTCCCAGATAAAGAGTCAACACGGCAGCCACCGCGTTCCTTTCTTGGTGCTCGCTGCTGGGAGTTCGCTGATTAATGGCGCAGGAGCCTCTGCCCACCTCGACGGGGCTAATTATAGAGAGTGCAGCTGCTGGGTTTGACCCCCCCAATCCCCCCACCCGCCCCTCCTACACTAAATACACCAGCACACACCTTTCACATGTTTCCTTTTCTTTTCTTCCTCTGCTGCAGACAGGAATAAAAGGATTCAACCATAAATATACAAACACTAAACCCTGCTGTTGTTCTGCTGGGTCAAATCTGACCCGCTCTGGTTTGACTGGTTATTAATCTTAAAGTATAAACTATCATTCTGTGTTTGAACATTTTAGCCAAACTTCATTCCAACTTATTAACACAAGTTTTACTCATATATCTTTTGACATTATAATCAATAAGCTTCATTTAAGCCTCCTGTTGTTCTCGGGTCAAATTTGACCCATTTAAAAAAAAAGTGGATATTAAGTTAAGTTCATAATAATTGCCACAAAAAAAACCACACGAATGGTTCCATAATACATGCTTTACAAGTATATTAATCACTATTTTAATGAAATTGGATGATAGTTTGTATTCTATGCTTTATAAAAACAGTCAGAGGACAACATATTTTACCAGTTTGTGATAATCCATCAACATATTTACCTCTGATCTCTAATTTAATATAATAATAATATGATTTCTGCTTTTTTTAAAACTCAAAATGAGGTTTGATTTAATTTAAATGAGACTTATTGAGCATAATTTCCAGAAATAAGTGTAAAAACCCTGTGGTAAAAAGGTTGTACTGATGAACCTGCAGATAATCATCAGAGACTCTGCAGCTTAAAGTAACTATAACATATATTTCTATAACGTCTTCATCTATAAAGCTCCATAAAGCCGCTTTAAGAAGCTTTATAGTTGAGTTTCAGCTCATTGTTTATCTGTCCGGCTTCAACTTTACAACACATTTTAACATTAAAAAGCATCAAACTGCACTTTATTTAATGTATAGTACTGTGTAACATCACCAACATTACTCTTGTACAAAGTTATTTACTATATTTTTTACTACTATAGTTTTTATTGCTTGTGTATTAACGTGTGTTTTATTGCTCTTTATTATCTTTATTGATGCTCTTTGTATTTTTGCTGATGCAACACTATAAATGTCTCCGTCATGAGACCAATAAAGGAATATCTTATCTTATCTTCGTCAGCTTTAGAGCCGGTCACAGTGTTTCCTGTTCTCAGGAGTCAGTAAAGAGCCAACGCAGCATAAACACTCAGAGGGTCGGTGGTTTGATCCCAGCGTGTCACTCCTGATCCACTCTGACTCATCAGTAGCTGATATGTTTATATGTTGAACTTTATTTCCTCATCCAGCAGTTACTGATCAACATTATGACTCATTACTTCATCGTGTTTCTGTCTATCTGGGTTAGGGTTCGGGTTTCTCTCTGTTAGCTCTGTTTTTACTCTCTACCGACTCCTGAGGGAAATATCTGAGGCCGCGTTCACACTGCGAGCCAAAACCCGATTTTTAGCCCATCGAGATTGGAACCAGATGCTCTTAAGAAGTCTGAACAGTCATAAATCACATGAAATCTGATTTTTACAAACCACATTGAATCCACCTTTGGGAGGAAGTTTGGACAGATGTGTCTGAGTCTGATTTGACTGTCCGTGACATCTCTCTGCGTCCCTACGCTACGTCACTCTGCGTCTCTACGCTACGTCACTCTATGAGACACCAGACCCGCTTATTCCAGTTGTTGTTGCTAGGTGACATCACTGGAGGACGTAAACATCAGTCCATGGACAGAGGACCAAACCAGATTCTTAATTAATCCAGTTTGTTGTTGCTGTCGCAGTTATATGACATCACACAATAAACACTAGATGACGCCTCCGTTCCGACGACGTTTCCACGGCAACCTGTCAGATTGGTGATTAATGTGGCCCAGTCTGAACAGTGTGGACAGTCAGGCCAAAAAATCAGATTTGAGAAGGAATCAGCCTAAACGCTCCACTATGTTCACCAGCTCGTCTATAGATAACTGTGTCTGTTAGCAGGTAGAGTACAGTGGCTTTTTACAGCTTTGACTCTGAAAACGTAGCTATGAGAGCGTTGAGAGTGAACCAAAACAGTAAAGTTGCAGCCGGACAGCTAAACAATGAGCTGAAACTCAACTATAAAGAATGGCCCATTGTCAACCTTAGTGGGGTTTTCTGATTTCTCTTTGCTTTGACTCAGTGACAAATAAGAGTCGGCAAGATAGACACTTGAGAAATGTCTTTAAAAAATAGTTTTAAAAGCAGCTGTGGTTTATTAAAATGTACATTCTGGTTTAGGGTTACACCATTTGACATGTAAACTAAGAAAACTTGTCCAAGTCCTAAAAACATCATTTTGTGATCCAATAGAGTCTAATTCTCCCTAAAACTGGACAATTTCCATCATAAAGATCAAAGTAATTTATCTAAAGTTGATCTGTAAATGTGCTTTTATTGATTATATCCAATCTTTATGATTAATTTACATATTTATCTCTATCAGCTACATTTCCCCCACGAGGACAAAAAAGTTTCCAAAGTGCTGCAGAACAAGATAAAACTCAATAAATAGATAAAAGCAATAAAATGTAAATAGTAGAGTTGTAATGTCCTGTATGTATAATAATATAGATCTGAGGTGGTGTTTGGTGTGGAAAGGAAAGTGTAGGCGTGTGTGTGTGTATATATATGTGTGTGTGTGTGTGTGTGTCGGGGGTTATGGGGGGTGTTTAAAGCCCCGGGGCAGATTTGTTAAAGTGCTGACGTGGCGACAGAGCGGCTGACCATTGTGTGACTGCAGCATGTTCTGCCTGAGCCGGGGGTCGTTTTTCATGTGGTGGTGGTTTGGTTTGGGTGGGGGTGGGAGGGGTTGTGTGGGGGGATTTGTGGGGGGGGGGGGGTTGACTGACCTTTTGAACAGCGTTTGGATTTGGACACACTCCAGATGAAGAGAGGCCCCGACCCTGCCTGTACGAGCCACTTGTTTGGACACAATGACCCAAGAGCACATGGTAAACATAAGCTTTACCCTCCAACCCCCCCCCCCGAACACCTCCAACCCCCCCCCCCCCCCACCCCCCCGAACCCCGAGGCGGAGCAGCATGGAGGCGCTGCGAACACTTGTTGTTGGTCACATGACAGCAGACGGTTGTAGTCACTGATACGGCTCAGGATCCAGATCTTTATGTCCACAGCTGACCTCACAGATAAAATGACCCATGCTCGGCTCAACTCACACCGTCAGCAGCCAAAATATAATGTTTAGGTTTATATTTAGTCTACGCTCGGTTCTTTAAAGTGTTTGACATTTGATAGAGTTATGAATCTTATTAACCTTATTCTGTTTCCATCGTTAAAGGATCTTTTTTAATGATACTCTACACCAGGGCTGCCCAATTTGGGGCCAGCGGGCCAACTTATTATTATTTTCCCACTGCCCACGGTCGGAATATCTCTTATTTATTGTTGCAGTTCTCCTCATGACCACAAATTAACATTGTGTTACATTGGGGTTAGGGTGGCGCTGTTGAGCTCCCGTCACCTCAAATCCGGCAGGAACACGATGACCAGAGACAGAGAGTGAGAAGATGCTAGGTTAAGATGGAGCGTGGGAGGCAGTGGCACACTGATAAGAGAAAATTTTAAAAAATACTGGGAACAGCAGTACTTTTTTACGGAAATTGACTCCACAGCAGTATGTTTAATATGTAGCCAGAGAGTTGCTGTTGTAAAAGAATATAATCTTCGTCATCACTACGAAACGCGGCATTCCCATCAGTTCTCAAAGTACACCGGAGAGGGGAGAAAGGTGAAGGCGGGGGACTATTATTCAATAAACAAGTGGTACTCAGTTATATCATAGGCATATTTAATTTAACGCACTGCAACATCAATTTCTAGTTTTGGCCCTTGACTCTCCACCCCGATTCATTTTTGGCCCTCCACTGAGAAGAATTTGGGCACCCCTGATCTACACAGAAACTCTGAACTCTCTAGAATGAAATAACAATCCTACAGGTTTATATTCTGACCACCACTTTAGATCATTTCATACCCATGACCTTATCCGTTGCTATGGTGATGAAGCCATGATCACAAATCAGAGCGTAAATAAGTCAAAATGTTCAATTATTGAAGTTGTGAACAAACAAATGTGCCAAAAAGTGACCCAGAAATGATAAAAGGAGCTGATTCTGTAGATTTTAAAGTTGTAATCTTTAGAGTCCGAACACTTTTAGAGGCACATGTGACGGAAATTTAAGCTCAGTGATTTGTTGCTTGTTTCTTGCTGAAATGCCTACTGGGAGTTGTATTTAACTTATTTACCCTAAAATCTTCATGTTCAGTCTTTTTACCGTTTATTTCTGTGTCGTTTGGTCCTTACAGGTCTGAATCTGCTGCTCTTTCCTGTGGAGTTCCTCAGGGTTCTGTATCGGGTCCTTTATTATTTGTTTTATCAAGGTTGCTCAGTGTTTCGGGTTTCTTTCTTCAGCTGTGTAATCGAATCTTAGAAATCTCTGAATGATATTACGTTTTAAATCATTGACTCATACTTGCTTTTATTTAAGAAACTTGACCAAACTCAGGTCTTTTATATCGTTGGACTGTTGTTGACCAGGTCTAAACACACCCAGCAGGTCCACACAACTCAACAAGCTTTTTAGGTTATTTTAATGTTATATTAGGGTTTATTTCTTAAAGGATTTATTTCATACGCTGCTGGACCTGCTGAACTCAACATCTCACCACTGGTTTAGAGACTGGTTTACACTGGTTTTACATCAACTTTAGGATTCTTGTTAAACTGTAGAAGCCTGTACGCTCCGTCCGTTCATCACCAGTAGCTCACTCTGGGTTTCTGGACAAAGGTTGAATGGTTGTTTCTCACACTCAAATGAAAACATTGTTAACGTCTTCAAAGATCAACTCAATACTCAGTTATTCCAGCTGACCTTTGTCTCACCTCACAGTGTTTGTATTTCTGTTTTTAACGTCTGGTGTTGCTTTGGTTTTGTAGTTTCTTGCTTTTCGAAGGTGCTATACTAATTAAATATCATATTTTCCCACTCACTCAAATCCTTTAATTCAAGTTTCAAAATAAAGTTATTGTGTCATTGAGACCAAAATGACACTAGTGGTTAGTAAGTGGTTAAAATGTTGAGATGTTTCGTTAGATTGGACTCTGGGAATGTCTTCATCTGCTGAATCTAAACAGTCTGTCTGTAACTGAAGACCCTTTTTATCTGAAGCTGACTGTTAAATGTGAATAAAACTGAATACTGTGAATAAAAAGAGTCACATTACACTTTATAAACCAACCAGAGCTCTTAGATTAGATGTAAAGTGAAGAGAAAAGGTGTTTTATTCTCCTGCCGTGGCCACACAACTACAGAACACAGTAGATATAAAACAATGAGCTCGGTCTATGAAGCAGTGTATTAACAGAAGTCAGCGCCGGGAATCATGGGACTTCCTGTCAGTTTGACCACAGATTGTCATCAACCTCACACCTGATGCCGAGCGGCGTGGGAAGCATCGTCTCAGCGTGAAGCAGACTCAGGTGTGAACTCACCACAAGCAGCTTCTCACCGCAGTGAAAGCGAGACGTGATTTTGTGGTTGATGATCGTAAAGTTCACACCTCGGTTACTGCCGACTAACGCTCATCTGTTTCCCCTCCGGCTCTATAAATACGGTTAATATGAAGCTAAGCACGTGCTATGAGTTCATCTAAGACAGGAGGGTCAGAACCGGCCCGACAAGGGTCCAATCTGACCCACTGGACAACTGTGCAAAGTAGGAAAAATGCAGTATTTCAAAATAAAGTGCTGCTATTCTCACCTGTGTTTAGAAGCTTGCAGTGTGATTCAGACATTTCATTAGTTTCTCTTACCAGCGTTACTCTAGATCAGGGGGGTCAAACATAAGGCCCGTGGCCCAGAACTGGCCCGCCAAATGGGTCCAATCTGGCCCACTGGATAACTCTGCAAAGTAGGAAAAATGCAGTATTTCAAAATAAAGTGCTGCTATTCTCACCTGTGTTTAGAAGCTTCAGACTTGCAGCATAACTTTAGATCAGGGGGGTCAAACATAAGGCCCGTGGCCCAGAACCGGCCCACCAAAAGGGTCCAATCTGGCCCACTGGATAACTTTGCAAAGTATGAAGATTACAGAAAAATAATAATTCCAATTTTTCACCACAAATGTCTTTTATTTTGAAATTTTACAACTTTTCCTGAAGTGGCCCAATTATATAGGTGCTATGATTTTTTTTTTTTTTAATGGCTTTTTGTTAAATTAATAGTTAATAGATTTAATAAGATTGGGTTATGAGGATTTCTTTTTAGGGTTTCATTAAATTCTTGTAATTTTCAGTTGCATTAAAATACATAAAACATAATATATTTCATGTTTTAGGTGAAATAGGAGCTGATATTGTTTGATAGCAGTGTTTTAAAACCTAAAATAAAACTCTCTCTGCTCTCTGAATGTCATAATGTTATTAAAACTGCTCATTTTTACAGTAAATAAGATGATTTATTGGAGTAAATATATAATACACAAACCTTTCTATTCACTGCAATGAGACAGTGTGACTGCTACTGTATCTATATATTATTATTAAAGGTTATTATGGGATGGTTTTACTGAGTTTGACCCCCCTGCCTTAGATGGTTTCCCATTGTACGGTTATAATATACATTTAATATATTATATATTGTTTATAGGTTATTATGGGATGGTTGTACTGAGTTTGACCCCCTGCCCTAGATGATTTACTACTGTAAGGTTATAATATGTATTTTATATATTATTAAAGGTTATTATGGGATGGTTTTACTGAGTTTAACCCCTCTGACCTAGATGGTTTCCTATTGTAAGGTTATAATTTTACATTTTACATATTATATATTGTTTATAGGTTATTATGGGATGGTTGTACTGGTTCAGCCCTGATCTGAGATGTTATAAACTCTGCATTCATAGTTCAGTGCTCAGCAGATTTCTATCAAACTACTCAACTGAGAAGAATCAATAATGTGTTTGGACCAGTCAGACAAACTCAACCAGTAATTGTTCCGATCAGAGACGATTTGTCATTTCCCCTAAAAATGTGCTAAAATGTGCAAATGATAAACTCATCTCTCTCTCTCTCTGCTGAGCGCCAGTAAAGAAAATGTTGTTTGAAGACTTTTTCCCTGCGTGTTTTGACATCTTCATCTGTCACGGACGGAGAACGGAGCCAACGCGATGCGAAATTAATGAAAGGCAGCCGCGGCACGACACGAAGGAAGGAACGAGGTGAAGTCGGGTGAATCAGGTAATGAATCATTCCTCGTTTAAGCTGCAGCCAGTCGTGTGAAATCACAGGATATTTAAGTGAGCCGGGGTTTTTTTGTTTTTTGTGCTTTTTTTTTTTTTTTTTTTGATGGTTGGAGCTGTTTTTACTGGCAGCGTTCGGAGGTGAGAACAGCTGAGGTTTGTTGTTCCTGCTCACTCGCTCAGTGTGTGTGTGTGTGTGTGTGTGTGTGTGTGTGCCTGTTCTCCAGCCAATGAGTTCAAGACGTGTTTCCTCCAGTCTCATCCTGCACTTCAGAGTCAGGAAAGAGAAGAAAGAAGAGGAGGAGGAGGAGGAGGAGGAGGAGGAGGAGGAGAGGTTTGGGTGAGGGACAGCTGAACAAACAGAGAGAGAGAGCGAGAGAGAGAGAGACTGAGAGGGAGAGAGGGAGAGAGACAGAGAGGGAAAGAGAGAGGGAGACACACACAGAGAGAGAGAGAGAGAGAGAGAGAGAGAGAGAGAGAGAGAGAGAGGGGAACAGCTTTTTCTCTCAGAGTGTGCCACGTAATTTGAGCAAACCCATTAATCTCGGGCCACTGGCTCTTCGGGCCTTCTGGGTGTTGAGTTTCGGTGACAGATGAAAAGAAATGAGCTGGCTCGGCTGGAATCTGAGGCCGACCTCACGCCAAAGATGAACCAGCCTGAGAGAGAGAGAGAGGGAGGGAGGGAGGGAGGGAGAGAGGGAGAGGGCGGAGGTCTGGATCTGGTTTGGATTGGCCGTCTGATTGGCTGGCAGACATCAAAAGGAATCAGCAGACCGAAGGCATTTTCTGTGTCAAGAAGTTTTAACCCATCGGAGTGTTTCTGGTTGGAGGAGTGTGAGAGAGAAAACCTGCTTTCCTTTTTTTCCCCCCCTCCCTCTCTCCCTCTCTCTCTTCTCTCTCCCTCCAATAAAAAAAAGGACCAAAAATAGACTGTTTGAAAGAAGCTCAACAGTTTGCTGGAAAAGACCTTCAGACTAAAACTACAACTCAAGAGTTTGATGAATTAGTCCAATAACAAACATTTAAACTGTTTCTCTTGGTCTACATCAGTGGATAAAGCTCCAGAATAAAGTGAGTAAGAAGACCCTTGAGTTTAGATACTTTGGTCAAACTACAACTTCTACTATCAAGACAGAAATTTAACGCATCTGTGAAGAGATAAACTGATTTAAGCTGTATTTTAATTATCAATAAAGACCAAAGACCAACTTCAGAAGTCCAATAAGAAGCATTTAAACTGTTTCTCATGGTCTTCATCAGTGGATAAAGCGAGTAAGTCGACCCTTGAGTTTAGATACTTTGGCCAAACTACAACTTCTACAATCAAGACAGAAATTTAACACATCTGATGAACTCTGCCTAATTTAAGATGTATTTTAATTATCAATAAAAGACCAAAGACCAACTTCAGAAGTCCAATGACAAACATTTAAACTGTTTCTCTTGGTCTTCATCAATGGATAAAACTCCAGAATAAAGCGAGTAAGAAGACCCTTGAGTTGAGTTGAGACCAAAAAACTAACATTTAACTCATCAGTGACGTTATTGGAGATAAACTGGTTGACTTTACTTCATCTAAGCTGCTTTTTCATTCTGTCAAAGTTCTTTTTTACAATAAAGATCAAATTGAAGAAGCTCATACTTCGCTGTAAGGACCCATAACTTCAAAAAGTCCAATTATAAGCATTTAAACTGTTTCTCATGGTCTTCATCAATGGATAAAACTCCAGAATAAAGAGAGTAAGTGGACCCTTGAGTTGAATTTAGATACTTTTTTTTGTCAAACTACAACTTCCAACGACCAAGAAACAAACATTTAACTCATCAGTGATGTTATTGGAGATAAACTGATTGACTTTACCTTATCTAAGCTGCTTTTTCATTCTGTCAAAAGGTCTTCAAACCAAATTGAAGAAGCTCACATTTCGCTGTAAAGACCCCTAACTTCAAAAAGTCCAATTATAAACATTTAAACTGTTTCTCAACTTCAACAATCAGGACAGAAACTCAACATATCAGTGAAGTTATTGGAGATAAACTGATCATCTGATCTAAGTTGCATTTAAAGTTTCAATAAAGACCAACTTGAAGAAGCTCACACTTTGCTGTAAAGAGTTTAGATACGTTGGTCAAACTACAACTTCAACAATCAAGACAGAAATTTAACGCATCTGCAAAGAGAAACTGATTTAAGCTGTATTTTAATTATCAATAAAGACCAAAGACCAACTTCAAAAGTCCAAAAACAGTTCCTCATGGTCTTCATCAGAGTATCACGCTCTATTCACTGATAAAAAGCCAGTAAGTCGACCCTTGAGTTTAGATAATTCGCTCAAATCAACAACGTTAGAAAGTTAACTTATTGGAGATAAACTGATTAACTTTGCCTCATTTAAAAAACAGCTTTTTAATTATCAATAAAGTAAAGACCCCTAACTTCAAAAGTCCAATAACAAACATTTAAACTGTTTCTCATGGTCTTCATCAGTGGATAAAGCTCCAGAATAAAAGCATGCAATCAGCAAACTCATTGGAGATGAACTGATTAACTTTGCCTCATTTAAAAAAAACTGCTTTTAATTATCAATAAAGACCAAATTGAAGAATCTCACACTTTGCGGTAAAGACCCTTAACTTCAAAAATCCAATAACAACCATTTCAACTGTTTCTCATGGTCTTCATCAATGCATAAAAACTCTATTCACTGATAAAACTTCAAAATAAAAGCATGCTAACGAATCAGCAAACTCATTGGAGATGAACTGATTAACTTTGCATCATTTAAAAACTGCCTTTTAATGATCAATAAAGACCAAGAACACACTTTGCTGTAAAGACCCCCAACTCAACTCATGGTCTTCATCAGTGGATAAAAAAACTCCATTCACTGGTAAAACTTCAGAATAAAAGCATGCTAACGAATTGCTGCTAAATCATCTAATAACCAGGAACATTAAGAGAACAGTTGGTTTGTTTTAGCGCCATAAAAAACCAGAGTAATAATCAATGACTGTGTTCATTTGTTCCTGGAAGACTCAGGAAACTAGAGTTCAGCTTCAATTCAACACACACACACACACACACACACACACACAAGCTAACGTTTATGCAACAGGAGCCGCTTTGACCTTTCACTTAAAAATACTTTTCTTTCCTTACGTTTCAGAGTTAAATATATATGCATGTGTGTTTCATGAGACAGCTGGACTTACTATTGTGAACTCTGCACAATATGCTTTTACATTAAACACAGAGCAACGAGCTCGTATGTCAAGAGTCTGCCTCCTCCTCCGCCTCCGACGTTCACACACTGCCAACACTTCACTTTAACCCTTTAAACACCAACAACCCGACCACGTAGATAATACTTCATTTCCACGTAGGTAATACTTCATTTCTACGCAGGTAATACTTCATTTCTACGCAGGTAATACTTCATTTCCAATACTTCATTTCCACAAAGCTATTACTTCATTTCCACATAGAAATCTACGTAGATAATACTTCATTTCTACGTAGATAATTCTTCATTTCCACGTAGAAATCTACGTAGATAATACTTCATTTCCACATAGAAATCTACGTAGATAATACTTCATTTCCACGAAGATAATACTTCATTTCCACATAGAAATCTACGTAGATAATACTTCATTTCCACGTAGAAATTATGTAGCTAATACTTCATTTCCACGTAAATACTTCATTTCCACGTAGAAATCTACGTAGCTAATACTTCATTTCCACGTAGCTAATACGTAATTTCTACGTAGATAATACTTAAGTTCCACATAGATAATACTTCAGTTCTACGTAGCTAATACTTCATTTCAGCGTAGATAATACTTCATTTCCACGTAGATACTTCATGTCTACGTAGATAATACTTCATCTCTACGTAGATAATACTTCATTTCCACGTAGAAATTTACGTAGCTAATACTTCATTTCCACGTAGCTAATACGTAATTTCTACGTAGATAATACTTCAGTTCTACGTAGCTAATACTTCATTTCAGCGTAGATAATACTTCATTTCCACGTAGATACTTCATGTCTACGTAGATAATACTTCATTTCCACGTAGATACTTCATTTCCACGTAGCTAATACTTTATTTCTACGTAATGATACGATAATACGATAATGTTACTTATATATGTGTAGTTATTGTGGAGATTCAATCTGATTAGTAAAGTTTGGTTAACGAAGATTTACGATGTTTTTAACGTAAATAAGGACAGAAGTTATATGAATATAAACGTTACAGACGATGAGAGCTGCAGTCTGATGGGCTGGTTTAACTTAAATAATACAATATAGTCAAATCTAAAATTACGACATATTTCATCACGTTAAATTAAAATCGTTCCAGGCTGATAACTCGCCGAAATTTAAAATCTTTGCTCAGATATTCCCCGACACATTTTCTAACTACAGTCTATATTTAGTTTATTTAGTTAAATTAACTCTGATGCTTGAAGCAGTTTGTTTTTTTTTTGGTTTAGAGCTGCAACTAATAACATTACTGATTAACTTTCAAATATAAAATGTCTTGAGAAACGTTGATAATCCTAATTTCTTAAAGTCAAAGGTGAAATCTTCAAAGTGTTTTCTTTTCCAACCAACAGTACACAAAGCAAACACAGTGTAATATTAATATTTACTATCAAATAAGATAAAGAATGAGAGTAAATCTTTATGTTTAAGGGGCTGAAACTTTGCAAAACTTGACATTTGTTGCTTGAAAAAAGGTTAAAAAGCGATTAAATGCTTCTTATCACATTTTCTGTCCATTAATTAACAACCTAATTGTTTCTATTCTGGTTTTTAGTAGATGAAGAAAAAGGTTGAAACAAGTTTGACGTCTAGTTTTAAGTATCAAGCAAAGATTAAAATACAAACTGAACCTTTAAAGAGCTCTTACTCTAAAAACAACATTGCTTTGACACCAATGTAAGACAATATTTAACAAGTTCAGGTTGTTTTATGTTTGAGGAATTTCACAAACTTAAGATTTCCAGATTTAAAATGGTTAAATAAATGTTGACTGAGCCCAGAAGCAATTTACAGTTTTGCTTTGTCCACAAATCTCAAAATATTACAGTTTCAGGAGCTGGAATCAGACAATTTGGACTTTTTCTACTTAAAAAAATGACTTAAACTAATTATTAATATGGTTTTTGATTAGTTTACTGTTTACTGCTCAGCTCTAGACGAGGAAAACACTTCCCAACTACGATTAGAAAATAAAAAAATTTGCTGTGTGTGCAAATTTACAAGTTTAAAAAGTTTTTTAAAAATGTCGATTAAGCTCAAAGAAGCAACTTAAATCCAAAAATACTCAGAAAATACTAAATATTCACATTTTAGAAGCTGGAATCAAAACATTTGGACATTTTTCTGTTTAAAAAACAACTTAATAATCCATTTTTTTGATGAGTAATCAGCTCAAGACGAGTAAAAACATCAGAATTTTTTTTGCTGCGTGTGCAAAAATGTGCAAGTTAAAAAAAAACAAGTTTAAAACCCGACGGAGAGGAGAGGAAAGGAGAGGGTTAAACGTTCCTCTCTGTCGGCTGCTGCTGGGGTCTGAATGGCGGCTGAAAGCGACGGGGCCCCCGGCATGAACACACACACACACACACACACACACACACACACACACACACACACACAGGCCTCCATTCATCCACTCGCTGTGTGATCAACCTTGAACAGTGGAAGGCGTGTTATTGCAGCAGCAGAGCGGGGGAGGAGGCGCAAGAAGAAGAGGAAGGAGGGAGGAGGAGGGGAGGGGGGGAGGAGGGGTGGAGGACAGTGACTCAGGAATTCCACTGAGGAGCACGTGACCCCCTGAGCAAGGCATTTAGCCCCCCCCCTCCCTCCCTCCTCCTTTACACTCCTCCTCCTCCTCCGTCTTGTTTTTCTTCCGTCAAAAAAAAACAAAAACAAGCCGAATGTGTTGAGTAGAGAAAAAAATCCACAAGTGACAAAATCAAAAAACAAACATGAAGGAGAAGAAGAAGAGGAGCCTGAAATCTTGAATCTCCCAAAAAAAATAAAAAAATAAAAAAAGGAGCCATTTTGTGCCATGAAAAAAAAAAAAAGCAAACAGATCTGCTGGGTTCTCTCTCTTCCTCCCCCCGAGGGGCCAAAACAGCCAACCCCTCCCGTCATCTCTTGCTCATTTATGACCTCACGTCTCCGGTATGTTTAAGGTTGAATCAGCAGCAGCGGCAGCGGCGGCGTTACTTCTCTTTAAAAAAAAGACAAACACACACACATGTATCCAGACGTGTCAGTGTTTCAGTGTTGTCATGGACGCGGCAGGTTTCCACGGCGACTATTTATAGGCCTCGATAGCCTTCCTTATCTCAGCGTCGGCCTCGGCTCGCCTACATTATGATTTACTGTACCAAAAAAAAAAAAAAAAAAAAGAAAAACTGTTTACGCAACACACTTCTACTCTGGCCTTCACCCTCCTCCTCCTCCCTCTTCCTCCTCCTCCTCTTCCTCCCACTATTCCCTGGAAGCCGGTTCGTTCCTGTTGGAAGGGATTATTGCATCATGGCTGATTCACAGTCGGGCCATGACTCTCTCTCTCTCTCTGAGCCAGAGAAGCTCCCCGACTCACTGACGATGATGATGATGATGATGGTGGAAAAATAAGCAAAACCACAGAGACACTCTTGTTGTTATTACAAGGTCTGAAACTGTATTTGGCAACTTTTTTTCTTTCTTTCTTTAAACAAGTGCATACATGTACAGCTAGAAGCATTTTTTTCTTTGTTGGTTTTTTTTTTTTTTTGTTTGTGTTTTTTTTTTATTAATTTTTTTGCCAAGTGCTCAGATTAGTCACATTCTATGTTTGACAGGGACGACTGCAGACCTAAAAGTACACCGACAGAAAAGAAACAGGTGTGATGGAGAGGTGGAGGGGTAAAGGGGGAGTGGGGGGTGGGGGGGGTAAGGGAAAGAGGGGGGTATGAGGGGTACATACCTTTCATCTTCAAAAAAAAAAAAAAATATATAGAAACACAATGTATTGAAAAAGAAATCAAAAAATTATACAGCCATGTTACGAAGTGTTCACGTCCCTTCTGTCCAGTATGTACACGTCCGTCAGTCAGTGTGTGTGTGTGTGTGTGTGTTGCTTTATGTCCTGCTCTTGTTGCCGTAGTCGAATTACAAAAAAAGGGAAAAAAAAAACAAAAAAAAAAAAAAGAGTTCAAGAAAAA
Source organism: Scomber japonicus (assembly GCF_027409825.1). Taxonomy (NCBI): domain Eukaryota; kingdom Metazoa; phylum Chordata; class Actinopteri; order Scombriformes; family Scombridae; genus Scomber; species Scomber japonicus. The sequence goes on along the minus strand of NC_070579.1, from coordinate 2,759,433 downwards.
AAACCCCAGCTGGTGATCGTTTTAAGGGTCCCGCTCCTTTTTTACCTTAATGTCTCCGGCCAGGATGGTGGCGATCTCGCCCTGCATGAAGGCCCACGGCACGTTGGAGCCCACCAGCGGGCAGCGCTCGCCGCTGGGGCAGTACACCTCGCCCGTGGCGCCCTGCTGCTTGATGCTCTCCCGGGAGCAAGGGAAGCAGAACTTGTGGGACGGCACCGACGGGCACTGGACGAAGTGAGTGTCCTCCAGCCGCTCGTGGCACAGAGTGCAGCAGAGCGGCACGCTGCCGGGCGGCACCGACGAGTCCGGTATGCTCTGCGGCGGCGCGTGAGGGTCCATGCCGCCGGCGACGTGCGGACCGGACGGGTTGGCACCGCCCGGCCCGTCCCGCTGCGCCAGCCTCCTCTGAGACGCGGAGGACGGGGACAACGGGCTGCCGCTGTTCCGCCGCGCCCCCGCCGTGGTGGAGTGTACCTGGTTGGCGTCTTTAGGCGAGCCGGTGCCACCGGCGTTGTCGGTGGCGAGGATGAGCGCCGCCATGGGGGACTGGCCGTTCTGCGCTGTGGCGGCCTCGGGGGGCGTGGTGCGTGAGTGGGGGGAGATGGTGGAAGGGGGGGCGGCGGAGAAGCCGGGCAGGGACGCGGGGGGCATCTTCAGGACCTCGGAGGGGGACGGGAGCCACGGTTGACCCTCGCTGCCGTTCATCTTGGAGGCGCTGCCTTCACCCTCCGGCTCCGGGGAAGCCTTCCTCTTCATGCTGCGAGGGTGCTTCCCCCGGTCTGAGGAAGAGGAAGAGGAAGGGTTAACACACAGACACATGTACACACACACACACACACAACACATACAGAGACGCATGTACACACCTATATATACACTCCAAATATACACACGTACACACTCACACACATACAGTATACAAGACACACACACACTCCAAACACACACATACAGTATACAAGACAAACACACACACACACACTCATACACACACCTCCTAAAAAACAAATACACACACTGCACGCTGCTCTGAATAATTACACACAGGAAATTTCTCCACGCGCTGTGCATAAAGCTGCCAGAGCCCCGCGTGCACAGAGGTGAGCGGGTGCGTGTCAGCCGCGTCATCACTAAGCACGTTAACGGCGTCACGCTGTGCGTAAAAACCGCTGACACATAATTTCAGGGCTGCTAAGTTCCTGACCCCCGGTGCCCGGTCCGGTACTGGGGGGTTAGGGGGGGGGGGGGGGGTTTACCTGTTTTGGAGGAGGAGGCGCTCTCGTACCCCATCACCCTCTGCATGGCCGCGTGCTCCTTCTTAAACCTGCTGTCGAAGGTGTGCAACGCCATCAAATCCCTCACCGTCTTCCCTTTCCCCCCCATCCAGTCCTTATGCGCGTCCAGCTCCGACATGCTGTCCGGTGGCTGTCGGTGTTTGTCCTTCAGCAGCTCCTCCGCTCGCTTCCCGCCGACGATATGCTCCCCACCGGGGCCCTGCACAGCCAGCACCCCGGAGAGACCCATCTGCACCGGGCGTCCGTTCAGCAAGCCTCCGTTCACCAGCGGCACCAGGCTCGGAGGGACGGCGCTACTAGTCCTTCGGGGGTTCGGGCTTTGTCGGTTCAACTCGGGGGGTTCGTCTGGTTTCGGAAATCCGTTCGGCACAACGAGGCCGTTCGATTGCCTGTTCGGCTGGTACTCGGGTCCGAGCCTCGGCGGCCGATCGGACAGCGGGTAACGTTCCAACGGCTGCGGCGGCCGAGAGCTCTGATCCCCGGTAGAGTGGTTGAGCTCCTTCCCGGTGAGCTGCTGGTGCTGCTGGTGGTGCTGGTGCTGCTGCTGCTTCCCGGGCCCCGGTGACCGACCCTCCTGGAAACCGTGCGCTCTTTTCAGCTGCCTAGCCGTGTCGATGACAAATTCCACCCGGTCGGCGCCCTCGTAGTTGACACATCCGCGGCACACCGGCTCGGTAAAATCCCAAATCATGGCCCACGGCATCCGCGGCAGGTCGCACAGATAGCAAGACTGCCTCCGGGACGCAGCCACCGCCGTGGAGGAGGACATGTTGGAGTCCCTGGAAACTGGAGAAGAAAAAAAAAAAGCTCCAAAATGTCCGCTGCTGTCTTCACGTCGCTAGAAGTTAATAATAACCCGGTAATTCGGTATAAATCGGTGTATTTTCCGTCAGAAAGCAGCAGCGTCGCACCGGCTCGAGCGCATCGTTCTGTCCTCTGGTGCCGCGCGCCTCCGTCTGAGCTCGCGCTTACAACTCAGAGCGAGCTCTCAATGTAGCGCCGTGACGTCAGCTGCTCGTGCTCCGGGCTTCCATTTACTGGATTCTTCGACGACCCCCCCCTCCCCTCCTCCTTCCCTCAGGGCGCATGCGCACACACACGTCTCTCGCTATCTTTATCTGGAGAGTTGACACCACTCGAAGATCGTCTGTGTTAGAAGACAGATAGGAGGGATCACTCTGAGGCTGATTTCTGGGGACCAAAAGTAGCGACTACAAAGTTATGTAGAACAGAGCAGGGTTATTATATTATAGGTTTTTATTTGTATTTATTTTTTCAGTTTGCTTTCTTATTTCAGTTTAGTTTTAGTTAGATTAACAAGTGATGAAGTAGTTTTAGTGTAAGATGAGATATATTCCTTTATTAGTCACACAACGGGGGAAATGTGCATTATTGTGGAGAAATACATTCAAACATACACTTTAGTCACATTTAAAAGCAGATTTATAAAATGCATCACAGATCATAACTCACAGCGAGAATAAGAGACACGTTTTAGGCTCTTTAACTCTGAGCCAAATTTGACCCATTTTTACATTTGAGAGCATTAAAAACACATTTAACACATTAATTTAATTCTGAATAAAAACTACTTTGCATATTGTCCTACATGAAGGATCTGACCCATATTTATTCATAAATACTACACCACTATAATACTGCAGTACTTTTACTGTAATACTGCATACTACACCACTATAATACTGCAGTACTTTTACTGTAATACTGCATACTACATCACTATAATACTGCAGTACTTTTACTGTAATACTGCATACTACATCACTATAATACTGCAGTACTTTTACTGTAATACTGCATACTACATCACTATAATACTGCAGTACTTTTACTGTAATACTGCATACTACATCACTATAATACTGCAGTACTTTTACTGTAATACTGCATACTACATCACTATAATACTGCAGTACTTTTACTGTAATACTGCATACTATATCACTATAATACTGCAGTACTTTTACTGTAATACTGCATACTACATCACTATAATACTGCAGTACTTTTACTGTAATACCGCATACTACATCACTCATAATACTGCAGTACTTTAACTGTAATACTGCATACTACATCACTACAATACTGCAGTACTTTAACTGTAATACTGCATACTACATCACTATAATACTGCAGTACTTTAACTGTAATACTGCATACTACATCACTATAATACTGCAGTACTTTTACTGTAATACTGCATACTACATCACTATAATACTGCAGTACTTTTACTGTAATACTGCATACTACATCACTATAATACTGCAGTACTTTTACTTTTCATGCAGGACTTTTGGAGTATTTTTACACTGCAGTACTTTTACTTAAACAATGTGTATTAGTACAATACCATTAAAGGATAAATATTGTATTTCATGTAATAAATGTATTCATGTAAAAGTATTTCTAAGCCTATAAACTAGTGTCCCACATTACATAATCCACAAATTTAACTAAAACTATTGGGCACAAGCTACACTAATATATGTGCCATTTTCCTTCTGAATACAAGTAAACCTTTTTGGGGATTTCATAATGACATTAGGTGTTGATATAATGTATTGGATTCATATATAAATAAGGTAAACATGTCAGGATTGTAAAAAAGTGTCCCACTTTACCCTGATCTCCTGGAATCGGAGGCAGAGTGAGACCTCTTCACTGAGCTCTTCACCATCTTTGTCGGCAGGGAACTGAAGAGCTTTTATAAATACCAAAAACCCCGATCAGAGTTCAGCTGACTGCACACACACACACACACACACACACACACACACACACACACACACACACTGCAACCTCAAACTCTATTAACACTGATTTATTCTCTCTTCCCCTTTTTTTTTTCCTTTTCTTTTTTTTTTTTTTTTTATATAACCGTATTTCTGCAGACGACACGGTGAAAATAAAACATTACAGGCATTAAATCATGAAGACTCTGCAGAATTAGAGCATTATTTAGAGTGCTGGAGCTGCTCGACCTCTTTAAATCCTCCTATTGCATTCCTGTGTCAGTGCCAGGCAGCCGTGACGTCACAGGGCGACAGCCAATCACAGAATTCAGCTGCTGTTACCAGGCAGACTATAAACCGTCAGTTAACCGTCAGTTAGAGTACTAGTACTTTACTGTAGTACTAGTACTTTACTGTAGTACTAGTACTTTACTGTAGTACTATACTGTAGTACTAGTACTTTACTGTAGTACTTGTACTTTACTGTAGTACTTGTACTTTACTGTAGTACTATACTGTAGTACTAGTACTTTACTGTAGTACTAGTACAGTTAGAGGTACTAGTACTTTACTGTAGTACTAGTACTATACTGTAGTACAGTTACAGGTACTAGTACTTTACTGTAGTACTAGTACTTTACTGTAGTACTTTACTGTAGTACTAGTACTATACTGTAGTACTAGTACTTTACTGTAGTACAGTTAGAGGTACTAGTACTTTACTGTGGTACTAGTACTTTACTGTAGTACTATACTGTAGTACAGTCTGAGGTACTAGTACTTTACTGTAGTACTAGTACTTTACTGTAGTACTAGTACTATACTGTAGTACTAGTACTATACTGTAGTACTAGTACTTTACTGTAGTACAGTTAGAGGTACTAGTACTTTACTGTGGTACTAGTACTATACTGTAGTACTATACTGTAGTACAGTCTGAGGTACTAGTACTTTACTGTAGTACTAGTACTTTACTGTAGTACAGTTAGAGGTACTAGTACTTTACTGTAGTACTAGTACTATACTGTAGTACTAGTACTTTACTGTAGTACTGTTAGAGGTACATGTACTTTACTGTAGTACTAGTCCTTTACTGTGGTACTAGTACTTTACTGTAGTACAGTTAGAGGTACTAGTACATTACTGTAGTACTAGTACTTTACTGTAGTTAGAGGTACTAGTACTTTACTGTAGTATAGTTTGAGGTACTTGTACTTTACTGTAGTACAGTTAGAGGTACTAGTACTTTACTGTAGTATAGTTTGAGGTACTAGTACTTTACTGTAGTACAGTTTGAGGTACTAGTACTATACTGTAGTACAGTTTGAGGTACTTGTACTTTACTGTAGTATAGTTAGAGGTACTTGTACTTTACTGTAGTACAGTTAGAGGTACTAGTACTTTACTGTAGTACAGCTAGAGGTACTTGTACTTTACTGTAGTACAGTTAGAGGTACTTGTACTTCACTGTAGTACAGTTGGAGGTACTTGTACTTTACTATAATACAGTTTGAGGTACTTGTACTTTACTGCAGTACAGTTTGAGGTACTTGTACTTAACTGTAGTACAGTTTGAGGTACTAGTACTTTACTGAAGTACAGTTAGAGGTACTTGTACTTTACTGCAGGTACTACTACTTTTACTGTAATACTGCATACTACATCACTATAATACTACAGTACTTTTACTGTAATACTGCAGTACTTTAACTGTAATACTGCAGTACTTTTACTGTAATACTGGATACTACATCACTCATAATACTGCAGTACTTTTACTGTAATACTGCATACTACATCACTCATAATACTGCAGTACTTTTACTGTAATACTGCAGTACTTTGACTGTAGTACTGCATCATGTATCAGTGTGTATTAAAGAAGTAAAGACAGTAAAGGTCAGAGTCAGATGATGAGACAGAGAAGAGGAACTCAGGGAAACAGACTGATCTCTGATAAAGTTGCTGTCTGGCCAGCGGTGAGTCAGCAGCATCGTCTCCTCTCAGAGGCTCGACTCTCTCCGGTCGAAGCTGCACAGCATCATGACACGGCTCGCCTCGCTCGACCAGTCAGCTGATGGAAGAGAGAGAGAGAGAGAGAGAGAGAGAGAGAGAGAGAGAGAGAGAGCGAGAGAGAGCGAGAGAGAAAGAGGGGGGGAGAGGAAGAGGAAGAAGCCGCTGTGAACAATGCGTCCTGTTTTTCCAGCAGTGGCCTCGGCCGCTGCAGGCAAATGTGCAGGAGCAACGAACTGTTTCCATCCTGGACGGCGTTCACACATGAGCTGCTCTCAGGCAAATCTACAGCAGAGAGGAGGAAGAGGAGGAGGAGGAGGAGGAGGAAGAGGAGGAGGAGGAGGAGGAAGACAGCAGGGTTACATGAAGTTTGTGATTTCAGCAACTTTCAGAGGGGTCAGAAGGGGACACAATCAGCACATCTCCAGCTCTATGTTAATATTCTCTGTTTTGACTGTTCCTTCCTTCCTTCCTTCCTTCCTTCCTTCCTCCCTTCCTTCCTTTTTTCCTTCCTCCCTCCCTCGTTCCTTCTTTCCTCCATCCCTCCTACCTTCCTTCCTTCTTTCCTCCTTCCTTTCCTTCGTCCCTTCCTTCTTTCCTCCCTCCCTCCCTCCTACCTTCCTTCCTTCCTTCTTTTCTCTGTCCTTCTTTTCTCCCTTCCTCTTTTCCTTTCTCCCTCCCTCCCTCGTTCCTTCTTTCCTCCCTCCGTCCCTCCTACCTTCCTTCCTTTCCTTTCCTTCCTCCCTTCCTTCTTTCCTTTCCTCCTGTCCTTCCTCCCTCCTTTTCTTCCTTCCTTCCTTCCTTCCCTTTCTTCCCCCTACAGTGGTTTGTGATTTCAGCAACTTCCACAGCCCACAGGAGGAAATATTCTTCACATCTGCAGCTCTATATTAATATTCTGAGTCTCTACTGGAATATCTTTACATGATTTCCAGTTAAAAACTCCTTATGTATCTTCTACTGGTCCTTTATGCAGCCGCTCAGTTCAGCCTCTGTCTATTAACAGGCCGTTTTAGCTCCTGTCTTTTTAAGACCCGATTTTGTTAACTTGCTCAAATTTAGTTCATTTGGCTCATTTTCTTTTGTGCTTCTACCATCAGTCAGTAGGTTACATAGTTAGATCATGCCTGTTTTATTCGTGTTTATTGATTAAATACGATCCTGAGTCTTCGCAGGTTGTTTTATTTTGAAAATTGACCTGTATGCTTGATGCTGTTTCTGTGTCTTCTCCTGTCTCTTTAAGCAGTTTGTAGTAGATTGATTTCCAGTTAAAAACTCCTTATTTATCTTCTACTGGTCCTTTATGCAGCCGCTCAATTCAGCCTCTGTCTATTAACAGGCTGTTTTAGCTCCTGTCTCTTTAAGCAGTTCTTAAAGGACTGAATGGGCGTCGTCTATGGTCCAGTGTCCATTTCTTATAATACAAACATGTACAAACTGTATCTGCATGAGGTCAAATTAAATTATCTTTTAGTTGTTGTCAATCATGTTTCACTTAATTTTGTTTTTGAGGTAACTGACCAGAATAAATGGTAAATGTATGTACTTATATAGCGCTTCTAGTCGTTATCATAAAACTTTTACTTTAAATCTAAAGCAGCATCTTTGTTTTTTATTTGATCACTTGGAGAAAAAAACTCAAACTTTCTACACACATTATTAAACTAAGCAAAACCTTTCCACATGTCTAACTCCTCCCATCTGTTAGATACAGAACAACATTTACTTCATGATATCTGATAATAAACCTGTTCATGACAGGAAGGAGCAACACTGAAAAAACCAGACAGACAGCTTCAACGTCACTCTGCTGAAACGAATCTTAACATTAATCAGAGGACAGCAGAGCTGCAGTCGAGTCTCTCCACTTCTGTCCAAATATAAATGAAACTGAGTTCATCAAGTCTTTCTCAACAACACAGCAGAGTCTCTGCCAAACACTGGTGAGTACAACTGATCATATTTAATGTTTCAACAACCAGCTTTAACACAGGAGACAGGAAGTTCATCTCTTTTCATTTCATACTGACACTTGTGAGATTGTTTACAGTATAACTGCAGCTGCTTTTACAGACTCAGTAAAAAACACTTTAAGTGTTTTTAAGTCTCTGTCAGTTCTCAGGACTTTTGTAAAGTGTAACTGAACCTCTGTGGTTTGGAGTTTAGCTTCACTGCTATTTCCTGATCTTTGACTATTTACTGATCACTTCCTACAGACACATTCTGTTTCCTGTAGCTGTTTCACATTAATAGCTTTCCACTGGTGAACTAGCAGGACACTTTTATTGTGAAGCAGCAACAGGAAATAAAATCTGTTTGTCACCAAGTCAGCAAAAGCTTTGTTAGCAGTGAGATTCTTCAATAATAATTCTTCTCTACAACAAGATATGAACATATTCTGTGATATTTTATCAGTGGATCAGATTGTATTGAGTAATAGTAAAAGCACAAACAGCCACAATGAGCTGTTAGATAAAGAGCTGCAGATGAGTCTCTGACTGTAGTTTGTACAAACCAGCACATGTCCAACATTAAGTGTTGACTTCTTCCCACTCCCTTTCTGTTAGGTGTAACTTCACAGTTTTCTTGTTTTAGCTTGATTTGATGAAAGTACTTCTCGCCCTGTTGAAACATGCCATGTTTAATTCTAAATTATTTTACCTAATATAATGCACTATATTTGAACAGTAACCATGCATTTTTCTTTTTAAACAAATACAATGAAAATGTTTTTCTTTCTTTCACTCTACATGTGTAGATATGTCTGCTGCCAGCTGTCTGAGATCTGAAGATCAGTTTCGGTGCTCCATCTGTCTGGATGTGTTCACTGATCCAGTCAGCACACCATGTGGACACAACTTCTGCAAAAACTGCATCAATGAACACTGGAACAGTAATGACCAGTACCTGTGTCCATTGTGTAAAGAGACTTTCTACACAAGACCTGAACTTCACATCAACACTTTCATCTCTGAGATGGTTTCTCAGTTCAGACAGGAAGCTCAACAGAAAGCCAGCAGCAGCAGCTCAGAGCAACAAGCTGCCAAACCAGGAGAAGTTCCCTGTGATGTCTGTACTGGAACCAAACTGAAGGCCCTGAAGTCCTGTCTGGTGTGTCTGACCTCCTACTGTGAGACTCACCTGGAGCCTCATCTGACAAAGTCAGTCCTGAAAAGACATCAGCTGATCGACCCTGTGGAGAACCTGGAAGACAGGATGTGTATGAAGCATGATAAACCTCTGGAGCTGTTCTGTAAGACCGACCAGACATGTGTCTGCATGCTCTGCTCTGTTTTAGACCACAAGACACATGAGTTTGTTCCTCTGAAAGAAGAATATGAAGGAAAGAAGGCAAAGCTGGGGAAGACAGAGGCTGAAATTCAGAAGATGATCCAGAAGAGACGACTGAAGATTGAAGAGATCAAACACTCAGTTGACCTCAGTGAGGAAGCTGCAGACAGAGAGAAAGCAGAAGGTGTTCAGGTCTTCACCGCTCTGATGCAGTCTGTTGAGAGAAGCCTGAATGAGCTCATTGAGACGATTGAAGAGAAGCAAAGAACAGCAGAGAAACAGGCTGAAGACTTCATCAAAGAGCTGGAACAGGAAATCTCTGAGCTGAAGAAGAGAAGCTCTGAGGTGGAGAAGCTCTCACACTCTGAAGACCACCTCCACCTCCTCCAAAACTTCCCATCCCTGAAAGCTGTTCCACCCACCAAAGACTGGACAGAGGTCTGCGTCCATCCATCATCATATGAGAGGACTGTGGTGAGAGCTGTGGCTCAGCTGGAGGAGACGCTCAGTAAACAGATGAAGAAGCTGCTTGCTGAGCTCGAGCTGAAGAGAGTCCAGCAGTATGCAGTGGATGTGACTCTTGATCCTAATACAGCATATCCTCATCTCATCCTGTCTGCTGATGGGAAACAAGTAAAATATAGTGATGTGAAGAAGAAACTCCCAGACAACCCAGAGAGATTTACACATTATTGTATTGTGTTAGGAAAGCAGAGTTTCTCTTCAGGCACATTTTACTTTGAGGTTCAGGTTAAAGAGAAGACTAGATGGGCTTTAGGAGTGGCCAGAGAGTCGATCAACAGGAAAGGAGACACCACGCTGAGCCCCCACAATGGTTTCTGGACTATATGGTTGACAAATAGAAATGAGTACGAAGCTCTTGCTGGCCCTCCAGTCGATCTCTCTCTAAAGTCTGACCCTCAGAAGGTGGGGGTGTTTGTGAATTATGAGGAGGGTCTGGTCTCCTTTTATGATGTAGATGCTGCAGCTCTTATCTACTCCTTTACTGGCTGCTCCTTCACTGAGAAACTCTACCCATTCTTCTGTCCATATCCTAATGATGGTGGTAAAAACTCTGCCCCTCTGATCATCTGTCCTGTCAATCAAACTGAGTAATCACCTTTTTATTTCATGAGAGTAAATATTAACATTCAGTGTCTCTGTGCATTGTACAACTTCTGATCAAATTCACACAATTTTAATCCCAGTTCTAGTTAAAATCAAAGTTTCCAAAGAAACCAAAAGTCTCAGGCTCCATCTTTGTACTGTAAATGTGAGGTTTTACTGCTATTTTTGCTATATATATTAGAAATTGAATATGTTTTGGTTCTTGGACTTACTATCGTTTTCTGACCTTTTATGGAGTAAATATCAATCAAAAAGATATTATATTGATAATGGCAATAATCATTAGTTGCAGTAATAGTTGATTAACTGAATATATGTTAATGTACATCATTTATATTTGACGTTTGGTTTGTTATCGGCCACTTTGCCATTTTCTGTTTGTTTGAATACTGATGAGATTGATTATGATTTAAATAAATCTGTAAATATGTGATTGTAAAGAAACCAACAGTAAACTAAACTAGGTGTGTAGTTTTAATGTGATGCTTTAACAACATGACCTGAGTAAGCAGTGACTTGTTGAACACCAAACACTAAAAATAAAGCCTGGTTTACAGAGAAGCTGTGTTTGTGTTTCTGTTACAATTCATTAACAATCACTAATGTTTTTACTGCTTTATTTAACATACACTTATTAGTCTACATTATGCAGCTTTGTATTATCATATTTCATTATTTTTCTCTCTGGCGACTGAGAAGTCCACTCCAGAACATTTCAGTATCTGTTTCTCACCCTAGCATTAGTCGACTTGGAGGCGTGCTTGGGATCATTGTCTTGTTTGGAAAGTCCAATGATCCCCAAGGTTCAATTTCTCAACAGCAGGCATCACATTCCTCTTTAAAATGGCCTGGTATTTCAGGGGAATCCATGATGCCTGGTACACGGTCAAGATTGCCAGTTCCTGCAGCAGAAAAACAGCCGAGCATCATCAATGACCCACCTCCATGCTTGACCGTAGGGATGGTATGGGTAGGTCGCCGCAGTGACTGGTATGGTAGGTCGCCGCAGTGACTGGACTTCGGGTGATGGGATCCGGACTGGGAGAGTCTGCTGGTCGGCGAACAAGTCGTCGTCTGAGGCGTTCAGGTAGATCTGTGAGTCCATAGTAATAAAGGTAGGTGATGTATTTTTGTCACAGATCATATTCGAAATGAGCCGGAGGGGGATAGAGCGGACAGGGTGTGACTTAAATACACTTTATCCACATTTCTAACCTTTTTAGGAAGAAAGTAAAGTCGCCCTTTAGATCCACAATGTGACGCTAATTTGTCCAAATAACACCTGTTTAAAGTTTTGTTCCTGAGAATTCGGAGCCACTCAAGTTAGCCGTAGCGAGTAACGCACTTCCTGTCATTTTCACATAATAAAACACCCAAGAAAACCATAACGATAGAATTGGTGCTTTTATGTTGAAAACAGGAAGCGAACATACCCTTGCTTCAGAAGTTGCGTTGCATCTTGGGTAATGTGAGCGTGAGTAGTAGCGTTGCATCTTGGGTAATGTGAGTGTGAGTAGTCAGCTCTTGATGCATACACTGCATTTCTGGAGAATCTAGTAAACCATCCAGGAACTTCTCACATACTCTAAATCACTACACAGTTGAAACACACTACATACTTCACATGACTTCAGAGTTAGTAGAGTAGTAGGAAAGGATGAGGTTTCTAAGAGACCCATGGATGTTTTTGCCATCATTGTATGCTGACTACCACATAACAGAGAAATGAATAATGTCTATTCGGTGAGCAGACTGAGTGACCAAGAAAGTTTGTTTCTTTCTGATCTTTCAGTTAAACTGGGTTAAGTTTATGATGCAGCACCGCCACACTTCCATGGTGATGGCAGGAATAGCAAGCATGTCAGTGTCATTATTAAAGTGTAAAATACCTGCAGAGCATAGAAGTATACGTTCATATAAGTGAAAACTGCACATTTCCAGTTTTACTCTCATACAACACCATCACTTACTGTACAGCAGCGTCTAAAATAACCTCACAGTTAACACAATGTCAACAAGACTTTAATGAGTCAGCTGTGATTCATAAAGTTGGGATTGACTGCAGGGCCTCTGTAGTTTGTAGTAGATTGATTTCCAGTTAAAAACTCCTTATTTATCTTCTACTGGTCCTTTATGCAGCCGCTCAGTTCAGCCTCTGTCTATTAACAGGCTGTTTTACCTCCTGTCTCTTTAAGCAAGTCTTATAGGACTGAATGGGCGCCGTTTATGGTCCAGTGTCCATCTCTTATAATACAAACATGTGAACTGTGTCTGCATGAGGTCAAATTAAATGATCTTTTAGTTGTTGTCAATCATCTTTCACTTAATTTTGTGTTTGGTGAAGTAAAGTGGAAATGGTTTGTAGATGTAGAAGAAAAATGTGTGTTTGAGATAAATAACTGACCAGAATACATTTGTTGAATTCACGGAACAAAGAAAAAATATTTTAATATTTGATCACCTTGAGAGAAAACCTCACATTTTCTACACACATTATTAAGCTGAGCAACACTCCTCCTGCTTGTTAGCTACAGAATATTTACTCCATTATATCGCACAATAAACCTGTTAATCATTGACAGATCTGCAGTAAGAGGAGGAGCAACACTAGAAAAACCAGACAGACAGCTTCAACGTGACTCTGCAGAAACGAATCTTATCATTAATCAGAGGACAGCAGAGCTGCAGTCGAGTCTCTCCACTTCTGTCCAAATATAAATTAAACTGAGTTCATCAAGTCTTTCTCAACAACACAGCAGAGTCTCTGCCAAACACTGGTGAGTACAACTGATCATATTTAATGTTTCAACAACCAGCTTTAACACAGGAGACAGGAAGTTCATCTCTTTTCATTTCATACTGACACTTGTGAGATTGTTTACAGTATAACTGCAGCTGCTTTTACAGACTCAGTAAAAAACACTTTAAGTGTTTTTAAGTCTCTGTCAGTTCTCAGGACTTTTGTAAAGTGGAACTGAACCTCTGTGTTTGGAGTTTAGCTTCGCTGCTATTTCCTGATCTTTGACTATTTACTGATCACTTCCTACAGACACATTCTGTTTCCTGTAGCTGTTTCACATTAAAAGCTTTTCTCTGGTGAACCAGCAGGACACTTTTATTGTGAAGCAGCTGCAGGAAATGAAATGTGTTTTGTTCCCAAGTTAGCAAAAGTTTTGTTAGCAGTGAGATTCTTCAATAATAATTCTTCTCTACAACAAGATATGAACATATTCTGTGATATTTTATCAGTGGATCAGATTGTATTGAGTAATAGTAAAAGCACAAACAGCCACAATGAGCTGTTAGATAAAGAGCTGCAGATGAGTCTCTGACTGTAGTTTGTACAAACCAGCACATTCTATTAAAAAAGACAAAGCAATGGGCAGGTGGGCGCTGGGAAAGTCATGTAATCAGAGTATGACTGAACAACATGTATCACCAGTAACACCTTAACACGTCAACATGTTTGACTCAGCAACATCCCTGAAAGCAATCAACCTATGAGAGACACTGCAAACACTAGAATTAATGGAACAATAAATATACATCTTTCTTTAACAAAATAAATATCAAAATGTCTGTCTCCTCTTTCACTCTACATGTGTAGATATGTCTGCTGCCAGCTGTCGGAGATCTGAAGATCAGTTTCGGTGCTCCATCTGTCTGGATGTGTTCACTGATCCAGTCAGCACACCATGTGGACACAACTTCTGCAAAGACTGCATCAATGAACACTGGAACAGTAATGTCCAGTACCTGTGTCCAATGTGTAAAGAGACTTTCTACACAAGACCTAAACTTCACATCAACACTTTCATCTCTGAGATGGTTTCTCAGTTCAGACAGGAAGCTCAACAGAAAGCCAGCAGCAGCAGCTCAGAGCAACAAGCTGCCAAACCAGAAGTTCCCTGTGACGTCTGTACTGGAACCAAACTGAAGGCCCTGAAGTCCTGTCTGGTGTGTCTGACCTCCTACTGTAAGACTCACCTGGAGCCACATTTGACAATGTCAGGCCTAAAAAGACATCAGCTGATGGACCCTGTGGAGAACCTGGAAGACAGGATGTGTATGAAACACGATAAACCTCTGGAGCTGTTCTGTAAGACCGACCAGACATGTGTCTGCACACTCTGCACCTATTCTAACCACAAGACACATGATGTTGTTCCTCTGAAAGAAGAATATGAAGGAAAGAAGGCAGAGCTGGGGAAGACAGAGGCTGAAATTCAGGAGATGATCCAGAAGAGACGACTGAAGATTGAAGAGATCAAACACTCAGTTGACCTCAGTAAGGAAGCTGCAGACAGAGAGAAAGCAGAAGGTGTTCAGGTCTTCACCGCTCTGAAGGAGTCTGTTGAGAGAAGCCTGAATGAGTTCATTGAGACGATTAAAGAGAAGCAAAGAACAACAGAGAAACAGGCTGAAGACTTCATCAAAGAGCTGGAACAGGAAATCTCTGAGCTGAAGAAGAGAAGCTCTGAGGTGGTGAAGCTCTCACACTCTGAAGACCACCTCCATCTCCTCCAAAACTTCCTGTCTCTGAAAGCTGCTCCACCCACCAAAGACTGGACAGAGGTCAGCGTCCGTCCATCATCATATGAGGGGACTGTGGTGAAAGCTGTGGCTCAGCTGGAGGAGATGCTCAGTAAACAGATGAAGAAGCTGTTTGAGGCTGAGCTGAAGAGGGTCCAGCAGTATGCAGTGGATGTGACTCTTGATCCTGATACAGCACATCCTAACCTCATCCTGTCTGCTGATGAGAAACAAGTAAATTATGGTGATGTGAAGAAGAATCTCCCAGACAACCCAGAGAGATTTACACGTTATGCAATTGTGTTAGGAAAGCAGAGTTTGTCTTCAGGCAGATTTTACTTTGAGGTTCAGGTTAAAGAGAAAACTCTCTGGACTTTAGGAGTGGCCAGAGAGTCGATCGACAGGAAGGGAGACATCACACTGAGTCCTCAGGATGGTTTCTGGACTATAATTTTGAGAAATGGAAATAAGTACAGTGCTTGTAATAACTATCCAGCCTATCTCTCTCTGAAGTCTCCTCCTCAGAAGGTGGGGGTGTTTGTGGATTATGAGGAGGGTCTGGTCTCCTTTTATGACGTAGATGCTGCAGCTCTTATCTACTCCTTTACTGGCTGCTCCTTCACTGAGAAACTCTACCCATTCTTCAGTCCTGAACCTAATGATGATGGTAAAAACTCTGCCCCTCTGATCATCTGTCCTGTCAATCAGTAATTAACAGGGCAGATCAGCTGTTTTTATTTCATGAGAGCGAATATAAACATTCAGTGTCTCATACTGTGCACGTTGTTCATGAAGAACTTTTTTTCAAGAGTATTTTATGAATCCCATGAAAAGTGAGAATTTGATTCAAATTTAAAACAATTAAAACTTCTGATCAAATTCACACAACTTTATTTTCACCTCTAGTTATAGTAAAATTTACAAAGAAACCAGAAGTTTCAGTTTTGCGTTTAAACATTTTTAGTTAAATATCTTTAGTTAAATGAGGTTTTACTGCTTTATTAATGGCTCAATATAACATTAAACTATAGTTTTGGTTCTTGGAAATATCTATTGTTTTCTGACCTTTTATGGAGTAAATATCAATCAAAAAGATATTAGAGATGTTGATTTTAATGGCAATAATCATTAGTTGCAGTAATAGTTGATTAACTGAATATATGTTTATGTTCATCATTTATATTTGAGGTTTGGTTTGTTATCGACCACTTTGCCATTTTCTGTTTGTTTGAATACTGATGAGAGTGATTATGATGTAAAGAAATCTGTAAATATGTGATTGTAAAGAAACCAACAGTAAACTAAACTAGGTGTGTAGTTTTAATGTGATGCTTTAACAACATGACCTGAGTAAGCAGTGACTTGTTGAACACCAAACACTAAAAATAAAGCCTGGTTTACAGAGAAGCTGTGTTTGTGTTTCTGTTACAGTTCATTAACAATCACTAATGTTTTTACTGCTTTATTTAACATACACTTATTAGTCTACATTATGCAGCTTTCTATCATCATATTTCATTATTTTTCTCTCTGGTGACTGAGAAGGCCACTCCAGAACATTTCAGTATCTGTTTCTCACCCTAGCATTAGTCGACTTGGAGGCGTGCTTGGGATCATTGTCTTGTTTGGAAAGTCCAATGATCACCAAGGTTCAATTTCTCAACAGCAGCCATCACATACCTCTTTAAAATGGCCTGGTATTTCAGGGGAATCCATGATGCCTGGTACACGGTCAAGATTTCCAGTTCCTGCAGCAGAAAAAACAGCCGAGCATCATCAATGACTCACCTCCATACTTGACCGTAGGGATGGTATGGGTAGGTCGCCGCAGTGACTGGTATGGTAGGTCGCCGCAGTGACTGGACTTCGGGTGATGGGATGCGGACTGGGAGAGCCTGCTGGTCGGCGAACAAGTCGTCGTCTGAGGCGTTCAGGTAAATCTGTGAGTCCATAGTAATAAAGGTAGGTGATGTCTTTTTGTCACAGATCATCTTCGAAATGAGCCGGAGGGGGATAGAGCGGACAGGGTGTGACTTAAATACACTTTATCCACATTTCTAACCTTTTTAGGAAGAAAGTAAAGTAGCCCTTTAGATCCACAATGTGACGCTAATTTGTCCAAATAACATCTGTTTAAAGTTTTGTTCCTGAGAATTCAGAGCCACTCAAGTTAGCCGTAGCGAGTAACGCACTTCCTGTCATTTTCACAAAATAAAACACCAAAGAAAACCATAACGATAGAATTGGGGCTTTTATGTTGAAAACAGGAGGCGAACATACCCTTGCTTCAGAAGTAGCGTTGCATCTTGGGTAATGTGAGTGTGAGTAGTCAGCTCTTGATGCATACTCTGCATTTCTGGAGAATCTAGTAAACCATCCAGGAACTTCTCACATACTCTGAATCACTACACAGTTAAACACACTACATACTTCAAATGACTTCAGAGTTAGTAGAGTAGTAGGAAAGTATGTGGTTTCTAAGAGACCCATGGATTTTTTTGCCATCATTGTATGCTGACTACCACATAACAGAGAAATGAATAATGTCTATTCAGTGTGCAGACTGAGTGACCAAGAAAGTTTGTTTCTTTCTGATCTTTCAGTTAAACTGGGTTAAGTTTATGATGCAGCACCGCCACACTTCCATGGTGATGGCAGGAATAGCAAGCATGTCAGTGTCATTATTAAAGTGTAAAATACCTGCAGAGCATAGAAGTATAAGTTCATATAAGTGAAAACTGCACATTTCCAGTTTTACTCTCATACAACACCATCACTTACTGTACAGCAGCGTCTAAAATAACCTCACAGTTAACACAATGTCAACAAGACTTTAATGAGTCAGCTGTAATTCATAAAGTTAGGATGGACTGCAGGGCCTCTGTAGTTTGTAGTAGATTGATTTCCAGTTAAAAACTCCTTATTTATCTTCTACTGGTCCTTTATGCAGCCGCTCAGTTCAGCCTCTGACTATTAACAGGCCGTTTTAGCTCCTGTCTCTTTAAGCAGTTCTTATAAGACTGAATGGGTTTTTGGTCCAGTGTCCATCTCTTATCATACAAACATGTAAACTGTATCTGCATGAGGTCAAATAAAATGATCTTTTAGTTGTTGTCAATCATCTTTCACTTAATGTTGTGTTTGGTGAAGTAAAGTGGAAATGGTTTGTAGACGTAGAAGAAAAATGTGTTTTTGAGATAACTTTACACCACGTTTTATTGACACACACACATTCATACACTGATGACAGGAGCTACCACGCAGGGTGCTAACCTCATACGGAGGAAACTAACCATTCATACACATTCATACACCGTTGGCACAATTTGGGGTTACGTGTCTTGCCCAAGGACACATCGACTTATGGACTGGAGAAGCCGGGAATGGAAGCGCCAATCTTCCAATTGGTGGATGACCACTCTACCTCCTGAACCGCAGCCACCATAGAATACATTTGTTGAATCCATGAAACTGAAAAATAATTTTAATAGTTATATGAAAACATCAGCAGGAAAACACTGACTGTCTGCACAGTTCAGAGTTTGGCTGTATAAAACTTTTACTTTAAATCTAAAGCAGCGTGTGTTTGTTTTTTATTTGATCACCTTGTGAAAAACCTCAAATTTTCTACACACATTATTGAACTGAGCAACACCTTTTCACATGTCTAACTCCTCCCAGCTGTTAGATACAGAACAACCTTTAATCCATGATATCTCATAATACACCTGTTAATGATTGACAGATCTGCAGTAAGAGGAGGAGCAACACTGGAAAAACTAGACAGACAGCTTCAACGTCAATCTGCAGAAATGAAACTAAACATTAATCAGAGGACAGCGGAGCTGCAGTCGAGTCTCTCCACTTCTGTCCAAATATAAATTAAACTGAGATCATCAAGTCTTTCTCAACAACACAGCAGAGTCTCTGCCAAACACTGGTGAGTACAACTGATCATATTTAATGTTTCAACAACCAGCTTTAACACAGGAGACAGGAAGTTAATCTCTTTTCATTTCATACTGACACTTGTGAGATTGTTTACAGTATAACTGCAGCTGCTTTTACAGACTCAGTAAAAAACACTTTAAGTGTTTTTAAGTCTCTGTCAGTTCTCAGGACTTTTGTAAAGTGGAACTGAACCTCTGTGTTTGGAGTTTAGCTTCGCTGCTATTTCCTGATCTATTTACTGATCACTTCCTACAGACACATTTCACTTCCTGTAGCTGTTTCACATTAAAAGCTTTTCTCTGGTGAACCAGCAGGACACTTTTATTGTGAAGCAGCAACAGGAAATAAAATGTGTTTTGTCACCAAGTTAGCAAAAGCTTTGTTAGCAGTGAGATTCTTCAATAATAATTCTTCTCTACAACAAGATATGAACATATTCTGTGATATTTTATCAGTGGATCAGATTGTATTGAGTAATAGTAAAAGCACAAACAGCCACAATGAGCTGTTAGATAAAGAGCTGCAGATGAGTCTCTGACTGTAGTTTGTACAAACCAGCACATTCTATTAAAAAAGACAAAACAATGGGCAGGTGGGCGCTGGGAAAGTCATGTAATCAGAGTATGACTGAACAACATGTATCACCAGTAACCTTAACACGTGTCAACATGTTTGACTCAGCAACATCCCTGAAAGCAATCAACCTATGAGAGACACTGAAAACACTAGACTTAATGGAACGGTAAATATACATCTTTCTTTAACAAAATAAATAATTATTTTCTTTCGTTCACTCTACATGTGTAGATATGTCTGCTGCCAGCTGTCGGAGAGCTGAAGATCAGTTTCTGTGCTCCATCTGTCTGGATGTGTTCACTGATCCAGTCAGCACACCATGTGGACACAACTTCTGCAAAAACTGCATCAATGAACACTGGAACAGTAATGACCAGTACCTGTGTCCACTGTGTAAAGAGACTTTCTACACAAGACCTAAACTTCACGTCAACACTTTCATCTCTGACATTGTTTCTCAGTTCAGACAGGAAGCTCAACAGAAAGCCAGCAGCAGCAGCTCAGAGCAACAAGCTGCCAAACCAGAAGTTCCCTGTGACGTCTGTACTGGAACCAAACTGAAGGCCCTGAAGTCCTGTCTGGTGTGTCTGACCTCCTACTGTGAGACTCACCTGGAGCCTCATCGGACAGCTTTAGGTCTGAAAAGACATCAACTGATCGACCCTGTGGAGAACCTGGAAGACAGGATGTGTATGAAGCACGATAAACCTCTGGAGCTGTTCTGTAAGACTGACCAGACATGTGTCTGCATGCTCTGCCCTGTTTTAGACCACAAGACACATGAGTTTGTTCCTCTGAAAGAAGAATATGAAGGAAAGAAGGCAGAGCTGGGGAAGACAGAGGCTGAAATTCAGGAGATGATCCAGAAGAGACAACTGAAGATTGAAGAGATCAAACACTCAGTTGACCTCAGTGAGGAAGCTGCAGACAGAGAGAAAGCAGAAGGTGTTCAGGTCTTCACCGCTCTGAAGGAGTCTGTTGAGAGAAGCCTGAATGAGCTCATTGAGACGATTGAAGAGACGCAAAGAACAACAGAGAAACAGGCTGAAGACTTCATCAAAGAGCTGGAACAGGAAATCTCTGAGTTGAAGAAGAGAAGCTCTGAGGTGGAGAAGCTCTCACACTCTGAAGACCACCTCCACCTCCTCCAAAACTTCCCATCCCTGAAAGCTGCTCCATCCACCAAAGACTGGACAGGGGTCAGCGTCCGTCCACCATCATATGAGGGGACTGTGGTGAAAGCTGTGGCTCAGCTGGAGGAGACGCTCAGTAAACAGATGAAGAAGCTGTTTGAGGCTGAGCTGAAGAGGCTCCAGCAGTATGCAGTGGATGTGAC
Organism: Scomber japonicus; assembly: GCF_027409825.1. Lineage (NCBI taxonomy): Eukaryota > Metazoa > Chordata > Actinopteri > Scombriformes > Scombridae > Scomber > Scomber japonicus. Next base: position 2,738,551 of record NC_070579.1, on the reverse strand, counting down.
TCTTGATCCTGTTACAGCACATCCTCAACTCATCCTGTCTGATGATGGGAAACAAGTACATCATGGTGATGTGAAGAAGAATCTCCCAGACAACCCAGAGAGATTTACACGTTATGCAATTGTTTTAGGAAAGCAGAGTTTGTCTTCAGACAGATTTTACTTTGAGGTTCAGGTTAAAGAGAAGACTAACTGGGATGTAGGAGTGGCCAGAGAGTCGGTCAACAGGAAGGGAACCATCTCTCTGAGACCTCAGGATGGTTTCTGGACTATAATTTTGAGAAATGGAAATGAGTACAGTGCTTGTAAGAACTATCTAGTCGATCTCGCTCTGAAGTCTCGTCCTCAGAAGGTAGGGGTGTTTGTGGATTATGAGGAGGGTCTGGTCTCCTTTTATGACGTAGATGCTGCAGCTCTTATCTACTCCTTTACTGGCTGCTCCTTCACTGAGAAACTCTACCCATACTTCAGTCCTAGTCCTAATAATGGTGGTAAAAACTCCGCCCCTCTGATCATCTGCCCTGTCAATCAGTAATTAACAGGGCAGATCAGCTGTTTTTATTTTATGAGAGCGAATATAAACATTCAGTGTCTCATACTGTGCTCGTTGTTCAAGAACTTTTTTTCAAGGGTATTTTATGAATCTCAAGAAAAGTGAGAAGTTGATTCAAATTTAAAACAATTAAAACTTCTGATCAAATTCATACAACTTTATTCTCACCTCTAATTATAGTAACATTTACAAAGAAACCAGAAGTTTCAGTTTTGCGTTTAAACATTTTTAGTTAAATATCTTTGCAAATATGAGGTTTTACTGCTTTATTAATGGCTCAATATAACATAAACTATAGTTTTGGTTCTTGGAAATATCTATTGTTTTCTGACCTTTTATGGAGTAAATATCAATCAAAAAGATATTAGAGAGGTTCATTTTAATGGAAATAATCATTACCTGCAGTAATAGTTGGCAACACTTTGCCATTTTCTGTTTGTTAGAATACTGATGAGATTGATTATGATTTAAAGAAATCTGTAAATATGTGATTGTAAAGAAACCAACAGTAAACTAAACTAGGTGTGTAGTTTTAATGTGATGCTTTAACAACATGACCTGAGTAAGCAGTGACTTGTTGAACACCAAACAGTAAAAATAAAGCCTGGTTTACAGAGAAGCTGTGTTTGTGTTTCTGTTACAGTTCATTAACAATCACTAATGTTTTTACTGCTTTATTTAACATACACTTATTAGTCTACATTATGCAGCTTTGTATCATCATATTTCATTATTTTTCTCTCTGGTGACTGAGAAGGCCACTCCAGAACATTTCAGTATCTGTTTCTCACCCTAGCATTAGTCGACTTGGAGGCGTGCTTGGGATCATTGTCTTGTTTGGAAAGTCCAATGATCCCCAAGGTTCAATTTCTCAACAGCAGGCATCACATTCCTCTTTAAAATGGCCTGGTATTTCGGGGAATCCATGATGCCTGGTACACGGTCAAGATTTCCAGTTCCTGCAGCAGAAAAATAGCCAAGCATCATCAATGACCCACCTCCATGCTTGACCGTAGGGATGGTATCCTTCTGTTCTGTTTACTTAACTGACCTACAATCTATTGAGAGGCTTGTTTTCTACTGAAGTAAATCATCCAACTGTTTTTATTGTTAAACTTTATGCCGACTGTACAATCATGGTACAATCATGTCTAATCATGGGTTTAGGCATTGTGATATCTCCCACCATAAACAAATAAACAGGTTTCTCCATAAACACAACCTTTAAATCATGATCAAATCGTGCCCCCAAAGGATAGCTGCAATTATGATCGGGTACACTTTGTGGATAGCGGATGAAGGGGTCAGAGAAGAGAACTCAGGAGGCTAAACAGCGGAAAACCATCTGCCGCTGAAATAGTCGCCAAAGCCGATGGAACGGGCTGCGTCTGTGTACAATTCTATGTCTCCGGGCCTGGTGACGTAGTCGTTGTAGAAGAAGGGAATTCCATTCCAAGTGGACAGGAATTGATGCCATAGTTGTAGTTCCATCTTACAACCTTTGTCCAAAGTGATATGGTCGTGGAGGGATGGAATGGCAGCAGGTATGGAAAGGAGATATGACAGGAAGGCCCGGCCTTGGGGAATGATACGGATGGCGTAGTTAAGGTGACCCAGCAGGGAAAGGAGCTGCCTTTTTGTGCACTGGGGAGCAGGGATGCTTGGAGTAAGACTGTGTCTAGGTTTATGCCGAGAAATTCCAGTGAAGTGCTCGGACCCTGTGTTTTCTCCGGAGAGAGTGGGACCCCGAGGTCGCGAAATGCTGAAGCCAGAGTAGTGAGGCCGTGGGCGGGGGGAGAGGACTGAGGTGTGACAGTAAGGAAGTAAGTAAGTAATCAAGTAAGTGAATGACATACAGGAGTTTACAGTTATTAATCAGGATCCAGCACAGAGCCGCGGACAGGGAGTCAAAGATTTTTGAGCTGCTTTTGCACCCGAAAGTCAGACAAACGGAAAAGTAATAAGCGCCCTTCCAAGAAACGCCAAAGAGATGCCAATAGTCAGGATGAATGGGGATGACTTTGAACACACTGGTGATGTCTGCCTTGGATAGCCAAGCGCCTTGACCTGCGAGATGAGGCTGTTGATGCTGGGGATGGTGGAGTTGTGGGGTGAAGAGAGGTCAATGATAAGTCTCTTTTTACCGGAATATTTTCTTGTGGCTATGCCTATGGGATTGATCCTAAATAAGGGGAAAGGTGGGCTGGAGAAGGGGCCGATCATGAACCTGGTCAGAAGCGAGTCGACCGAGTCCGGGTCTGACGTGGTTGACTGGAGATTATGGCAGTTATGGGAAGAGTTGGGCATTACCTGTAAGCTGGGATGGAAACCGTGTGTAAAATCATGGATGAGGTAATCAACAAACTGGCGGTCCGGGTGGTTATGTAAACTAAGAGCGACGGCAGGGATGTTAATGGGAATATCTAAGTACTTACATGAGGCTTGGTTCGTGGGATTATGGGGACAGGTTACTCTGGCGGTGGAACGGGCATCAGCCAGTTTAGGAGGGATGGAAAACAAGCTGCAGACGGCGGCCTTTGAATTTTGGTCGGGGTTCTGGGCAAAGGTGTGGCGAGTGTGCATGCCGTGGCCGGGTGGCATGGGGCGCCGCATATTTCGCAGTGGAGGGAAGAGCAGGCTGCAAAGACATGGCAGTACAATTCGTTGTCCAATGTGCCCCAGTATTTCCCCTGGTTGAATTGGCCCAGTCTGCCTGCTGCTTGAGACGCAGAGAGGATGTGGTAAGTGTAAAATCCGTTACCGCCAAACCGTAAAGAGAGGTCGAGGATGATGGATAAATACTCATCCAGCTCTGACCTTGGGTCTGGGAAGGTTGAACATGTCGCGGAATTAAGATGAAGGCAAATTCGGCTGGGGTGAGCTCCTTAGAGCGCGAAGGAGGTTGTTTTAGTTCCACGGGGCCTATAGAAGTTTGCAGCTCTCTAGGGAGGTGGGAAGTGCTCATGGATGGGAGAAGGAGAAATGCGAGGTCGACATAGTTACCAGCTAATATTTGTTGCCTGAGTGCGGTGGGTATGGGGGAAGGTTGAGATAAATAACTGACCAGAATACATTTGTTGAATTCATGAAACAGAAAACTAATTTTAATAGTTAAATGAAACCATCAGTAGTAAAACACTGACTGTCTGCACAGTTCGGAGTTTGGTTGTATAAAACTTTTACTTTAAATCTAAAACAGTGTGTGTTTGTTTTCTATTTGATCACTTGGAGAAAAAAACTCAAACTTTCTACACACATTATTAAACTGAGCAACACCTTTTCACATGTCTAACTCCTCCCAGCTTTTAGATACAGAACAACCTTTACCCCATGATATCTCACAATAAACCTGTTAATGACAGGAAGGAGCAACACTGGAAAGATAAGACAGACAGCTACAACGTCACTCTGCAGAAATTAAACTTAACATTAATCAGAGGACAGCAGAGCTGCAGTCGAGTCTCTCCACTCCTGTCCAAATATAAATTAAACTGAGTTCATCAAGTCTTTCTCAACAACACAGCAGAGTCTCTGCCAAACACTGGTGAGTACAACTGATCATATTTAATGTTTCAACAACCAGCTTTAACACAGGAGACAGGAAGTTCATCTCTTTTCATTTCATACTGACACTTGTGAGATTGTTTACAGTATAACTGCAGCTGCTTTTACAGACTCAGTAAAAAACACTTTAAGTGTTTTTAAGTCTCTGTCAGTTCTCAGGACTTTTGTAAAGTGGAACTGAACCTCTGTGGTTTGGAGTTTAGCTTCGCTGCTATTTCCTGATCTTTGACTATTTACTGATCACTTCCTACAGACACATTCTGTTTCCTGTAACTGTTTCACATTAAAAGCTTTTCACTGGTGAACCAGCAGGACACTTTTATTGTGAAGCAGCAACAGGAAATAAAATGTGTTTGTCACCAAGTTAGCTAAAGCTTTGTTAGCAGTGAGATTCTTCAATAATAATTCTTCTCTACAACAAGATATGAACATATTCTGTGATATTTTATCAGTGGATCAGATTGTATTGAGTAATAGTAAAAGCACAAACAGCCACAATGAGCTGTTAGATAAAGAGCTGCAGATGAGTCTCTGACTGTAGTTTGTACAAACCAGCACATTCTATTAAAAAAGACAAAGCAATGGGCAGGTGGGCGCTGGGAAAGTCATGTAATCGGAGTATGACTGAACATATATCACCAGTAACACCTTAACACGTCAACATGTTTGACTCAGCAACACCCCTGAAAGCAATCAACCTATGAGAGATACTAGACTTAATAGAACAATAAATATACATATTTCTTTAACACAATAAAGGATGTGTTTTTCTTTATTTCACTCTACATGTGTAGATATGTCTGCTGCCAGCTGTCTGCTATCTGAAGATCAGTTTCTGTGCTCCATCTGTCTGGATGTGTTCACTGATCCAGTCAGCACACCATGTGGACACAACTTCTGCAAAAACTGCATCAGTCAACACTGGAACAGTAATGTCCAGTACCTGTGTCCAATGTGTAAAGAGGTTTTCTACACAAGACCTAAACTTCACATCAACACTTTCATCTCTGAGATAGTTTCTCAGTTCAGACAGGAAGCTCAACAGAAAGCCAGCAGCAGCAGCTCAGAGCAACAAGCTGCCAAACCAGGAGAAGTTCCCTGTGATGTCTGTACTGGAACCAAACTGAAGGCCCTGAAGTCCTGTCTGGTGTGTCTGACCTCCTACTGTGAGACTCACCTGGAGCCTCATCTGACAGCTCCTCGTCTGAAAAGACATCAGCTGATTGACCCTGTGAAGAACCTGGAAGACAGGATGTGTATGAAGCATGATAAACCTCTGGAGCTGTTCTGTAAGACCGACCAGACATGTGTCTGCATGCTCTGCTCTGTTTTAGACCACAAGACACATGATGTTGTTCCTCTGAAAGAAGAATATGAAGGAAAGAAGGCAGAGCTGGGGAAGACAGAGGCTAAAATTCAGAAGATGATCCAGAACAGACGACTGAAGATTCAAAAGATCAAACACTCAGTTGACCTCAGTAAGGAAGCTGCAGACAGAGAGAAAGCAGAAGGTGTTCAGGTCTTCACCGCTCTGATGGAGTCTGTTGAGAGAAGCCTGAATGAGCTCATTGATACGATTGAAGAGAAGCAAAGAACAACAGAGAAACAGGCTGAAAACTTCATCAAAGAGCTGGAACAGGAAATCTCTGAGCTGAAGAAGAGAAGCTCTGAGGTGGTGAAGCTCTCACACTCTGAAGAACACCTCCACCTCCTCCAAAACTTCCCGTCCCTGAAAGCTGCTCCACCCACCAAAGACTGGACAGAGGTCAGTGTCCGTCCACCATCATATGAGAGGACTGTGGTGAGAGCTGTGGCTCAGCTGGAGGAGACGCTCAGTAAACAGATGAAGAAGCTGATTGAGGCTGAGCTGAAGAGGGTCCAGCAGTATGCAGTGGATGTGACTCTTGATCCTGATACAGCACATCCTAACCTCATCCTGTCTGCTGATGGGAAACATGTTTACTGTGGTGATGTGAAGAAGAATCTCCGAGACAACTCAAAGAGATTTACACGTTATGCAATTGTGTTAGGAAAGCAGAGTTTCTCTTCAGGCAGATTTTACTTTGAGGTTCAGGTTAAAGAGAAGACTGAGTGGGATTTAGGAGTGATCAGAGAGTCGATCAACAGGAAAGGAGACACCACCTTGAGACCTCAGTATGGTTTCTGGACTATATTGTTGAGAAATGGAAATGAGTACAGTGCTCGTAATAACCCTCCAGTTCGTCTCTCTCTGAAGTCTCCTCCTCAGAAGGTGGGGGTGTTTGTGGATTATGAGGAGGGTCTGGTCTCCTTTTATGACGTAGATGCTGCAGCTCTTATCTACTCCTTTACTGGCTGCTCCTTCACTGAGAAACTCCACCCATACTTCAGTCCCTCTAATAATTATGGTGGTAAAAACTCTGCCCCTCTGATCATCTGTCGTGTCAATAAAACTAAGTAATCACCTGTTTTATTTCATGAGAGTAAATATTAACATTCAGTGTCTCTGTGCATTGTACAACTTCTGATCAAATTCACACATTTTTATTCTCATTTCTTGTTAAAATCAAAGTTTACAAAGAAACCAAAAGTTTCAGTTTTGAGTTAAACAGTCTCTACTTTCTGCTCTATATAATAGAAACTGAAGATGTTTTTTTTCTGACCCTTTATAGAGTAAAAATCTATCAAAAAGACATCACAGAGGTCAATTTGAATGGCAATAATCATTAGCTGCAGTTCTAGTTGATTAACTGAATATATGGTTACGTTCATCATTTATATTTGAGGTTGGGTTTGTTATCGACCACTTTGCCATTTTCTGTTTGTTTGACTACTGATGAGATTGATTATGATTTAAAGAAATCTATAAATATGTGATTGTAAAGAAACCAACAGTAAACTAAACTAGGTGTGTAGTTTTAATGTGATGCTTTAACAACATGACCTGAGTAAGCAGTGACTTGTTGAACACCAAACACTATAAATAAAGCCTGGTTTACAGAGAAGCTGTGTTTGTGTTTCTGTTACAGTTCATTAACAATCACTAATGTTTTTACTGCTTTATTTAACATACACTTATTAGTCTACATTATGCAGCTTTGTATCATCATATTTCATTATTTTTCTCTCTGGTGACTGAGAAGGCCACTCCAGAACATTTCAGTATCTGTTTCTCACCCTAGCATTAGTCGACTTGGAGGCGTGCTTGGGATCATTGTCTTGTTTGGAAAGTCCAATGATCACCAAGGTTCAATTTCTCAACAGCAGGCATCACATACCTCTTTAAAATGGCCTGGTATTTCAGGGGGATCCATGATGCCTGGTACACGGTCAAGATTGCTAGTTCCTGCAGCAGAAAAACAGCCGAGCATCATCAATGACCCACCTCCATACTTGACTGTAGGGATGGTATCCTTCTGTTCTGTTTACTTAAGTGACCTACAATCTATTGAGAGGCTTATTTTCTACTGAAGTAAATCATCCAACTGTTTTTATTGTTAAACTTTATGCCGACTGTACAATCATGGTACAATCATGTCTAATCATGGGTTTAGGCATTGTGATATCTCCCACCATAAACAAATAAACAGGCTTCTCCATAAACACAACCTTTAAATCATGACCATAACACACCTGGGCAGCCGTCCCACTGTGATTAAGATGCTTACAGTGACCTCTGGTTCAAACACAGTTACTCTCACCAGTGTACGAACTATACCATGTCTTTCAGGGAAGCTCACATTTTCCCAGAGGTGGGAGGTCTGAGAGGCTACTGACATCTTATACATGAGAATCAATGAATGAACACATAGAACTAAACATCACTGTATGATATAATACAGCCAAGCAGGCCACACTATACTCTGCAGAGTCATGTACTATATTCAGTTGAGCTGTTATCATCATCTCCAGCTTCTGTTAGCTTGTCCTGCGTTGTCAGCCCACAGGTGTAACATCAATGTTTGGTTTTGGTCTTCAGAGTCAATTGACATGGGCTGTGTTCGAAACCGCATAATACATACTTCTATACTACACACGACAGCTGCTCAGTTCAGCCTCTATTAACAGGCTGTTTTAGCTCCTGTCTCTTTAAGCAGTTCTTATAGGACTGAATGGGTTTTTGGTCCAGTGTCCAGCTCTTATAATACAAACATGTACAAACTGTATCTGCATGAGGTCAAATAAAATGATCTTTTAGTTGTTGTCAATCATCTTTCACTTAATATTGTGTTTGGTGAAGTAAAGTGGAAATAGTTTGTAGATGTAGAAGAAAAATGTGTTTTTGAGATAACTGTTGATTTAACAGCAACTTTGACCAGAATATATTTGTTGAACTCATGAAACAGAAAAATAATTTTAATAGTTACATGAAAACATCAGTAGTAAAACACTGACTGTCTGGACAGTTTGGAGTTTGTCTGCATAAAACTTTTACTTTCAATTTAAAGCAGCATGTTTGTTTTTTATTTGATCACCTTGAGAGAAAACTTCAAATTTTCTACACACATTATTAAGCTGAGCAACACTCCTCCTGCCTGTTAGCTACAGAATATTTACTCCATGATATCTCACAATAAACCTGTTAATCATTGACAGATCTGCAGTAAGACGAAGGAGCAACACTGGAAAAACCAGACAGACAGCTTCAACGTGACTCTGCAGAAATGAAACTTAACTTTAATCAGAGGACAGCAGAGCTGCAGTCGAGTCTCTCCACTTCTGTCCAAATATAAATGAAACTGAGTTCATCAAGTCTTTCTCAACAACACAGCAGAGTCTCTGCCAAACACTGGTGAGTACAACTGATCATATTTAATGTTTCAACAACCAGCTTTAACACAGGAGACAGGAAGTTCATCTCTTTTCATTTCATACTGACACTTGTGAGATTGTTTACAGTATAACTGCAGCTGCTTTTACAGACTCAGTAAAAAACACTTTAAGTGTTTTTAAGTCTCTGTCAGTTCTCAGGACTTTTGTAAAGTGGAACTGAACCTCTGTGGTTTGGAGTTTAGCTTCACTGCTATTTCCTGGTCTTTGACTTTTTACTGATCACTTCCTACAGACACATTCTGTTTCCTGTAGCTGTTTCACATTAAAAGCTTTCCACTGGTGAACCAGCAGGATGCTTTTATTGTGAAGCAGCTACAGGAAATAAAATGTGTTTGTCATCAAGTTAGCAAAAGCTTTGTTAGCAGTGAGATTCTTCAATAATAATTATTCTCTACAACAAGATATGAACATATTCTGTGATATTTTATCAGTGGATCAGATTGTATTGAGTAATAGTAAAAGCACAAACAGCCACAATGAGCTGTTAGATAAAGAGCTGCAGATGAGTCTCTGACTGTAGTTTGTACAAACCAGCACATTCTATTAAAAAAGACAAAGCAATGGGCAATGTAATCAGAGTATGACTGAACAACATGTATCACCAATCAACTCTGCAAACACTAGACTCCATGGAACAGTAAACATACATCTTTCTTTAACAAAATAAATAGTTTTTTTTTTAATGTCACTCTACATGTGTAGATATGTCTGCTGCCAGCTGTCCGCTATCTGAAGATCAGTTTCTGTGCTCCATCTGTCTGGATGTGTTCACTGATCCAGTCAGCACACCATGTGGACACAACTTCTGCAAAAACTGCATCAATGAACACTGGAACAGTAAAGACCAGTACCTGTGTCCACTGTGTAAAAAGGTTTTCAATATAAGACCAGAACTTCTCATCAACACTTTCATCTCTGAGATGGTTTCTCAGTTCAGACAGGAAGCTCAACAGAAAGCCAGCAGCAGCAGCTCAGAGCAACAAGCTGCCAAACCAGGAGACGTTCCCTGTGACGTCTGTACTGGAACCAAACTGAAGGCCCTGAAGTCCTGTCTGGTGTGTCTGACCTCCTACTGTGAGACTCACCTGGAGCCTCATCTGACAGCTTCAGGCCTGAAAAGACATCAGCTGATGGACCCTGTGGAGAACCTGGAAGACAGGATGTGTATGAAGCACGATAAACCTCTGGAGCTGTTCTGTAAGACCGACCAGACATGTGTCTGCATGCTCTGCTCTGTTTTAGACCACAAGACACATGAGTTTGTTCCTCTGAAAGAAGAATATGAAAGAAAGAAGGCAGAGCTGGGGAAGACAGAGGCTGAAATTCAGGAGATGATCCAGAAGAGACGACTGAAGATTGAAGAGATCAAACACTCAGTTGACCTCAGTGAGGAAGCTGCAAACAGAGAGAAAGCAGAAGGTGTTCAGGTCTTCACCGCTCTGAAGGAGTCTGTTGAGAGAAGCCTGAATGAGCTCATTGAGACGATTGAAGAGAAGCAAAGAACAACAGAGAAACAGGCTGAAGACTTCATCAAAGAGCTGGAACAGGAAATCTCTGAGCTGAAGAAGAGAAGCTCTGAGGTGGAGAAGCTCTCACACTCTGAAGACCACCTCCACCTCCTCCAAAACTTCCCGTCCCTGAAAGCTGCTCCACCCACCAAAGACTGGACAGAGGTCAGCGTCCGTCCATCATCATATGAGGGGACTGTGGTGAAAGCTGTGGTGAAAGCTGGAGGAGATGATCAGTGAACAGATGAAGAAGCTGTTTGATGTTGAGCTGAAGAGGGTCCAGCAGTATGCAGTGGATGTGACTCTTGATCCTGATACAGCATATGCTAAACTCATCCTGTCTGATGATGGGAAACAAGTAAATTATGTTGATGTGAAGAAGAATCTCCCAGACAACCCAGAGAGATTTACACGTTATGCAATTGTTTTAGGAAAGCAGAGTTTGTCTTCAGGCAGATTTTACTTTGAGGTTCAGGTTAAAGAGAAGACTAGATGGGATTTAGGAGTGGCCAGAGAGTTGGTCAACAGGAAGGGAGATACCACACTGTGTTCTCAGGATGGTTTCTGGACTATAAGGTTGAGAAATGGAAATGAGTACAAAGCTCTTGCTGGGCCTTCAGTCCGTCTCTCTCTGAAGTCTCCTCCTCAGAAGGTGGGGGTGTTTGTGGATTATGAGGAGGGTCTGGTCTCCTTTTATGACGTAGATGCTGCAGCTCTTATCTACTCCTTTACTGGCTGCTCCTTCACTGAGAAACTCTACCCATACTTCAGTCCCTGTAATAATGATGGTGGTAAAAACTTCGCCCCTCTGATCATCTGTCCTGTCAATCAAACTGAATAATCACCCGTTTTTATTTCATGAGAGCAAAAATAAACATTCAGTGTCTCTATGCATTGTACAACTTCTGATCAAATTCACACAACTTCTAGTTGAAATCTAACTTTCCAAAGAAACCAAAAGTTTCAGTTTTGAGTTAAACATTCTCAGGCTCCATCTATTTTCTGCTCTATATAATAGAAACAGAATGCGTTTTTTTTTTCTGACCCTTTATGGAGTAAAAATCAATCAAAAAGATATTAGAGAGGTTAATTTTAATGGCAATAATCATTAGCTGCAGTAATAGTTGATTAACTGAATATATGTTTATGTATATGTTTTATATTTGAGGTTGGGTTTGGTATCGACCACTTTGCCATTTTCTGTTTGTTTGAATACTGATGAGATTGATTATGATGTAAAGAAATCTGTAAATATGTGATTGTAAAGAAACCAACAGTAAACTAAACTAGGTGTGTAGTTTTAATGTGATGCTTTAACAACATGACCTGAGTAAGCAGTGACTTGTTGAACACCAAACACAAAAAATAAAGCCTGGTTTACAGAGAAGATGTGTTTGTGTTTCTGTTACAGTTCATTAACAATCACTAATGTTTTTACTGCTTTATTTAACATACACTTATTAGTCTACATTATGCAGCTTTGTATCATCATACTTCATTATTTTTCTCTCTGGTGACTGAGAAGGCCACTCCAGAACATTTCAGTATCTGTTTCTCACCCTAGCATTAGTCGACTTGGAGGCGTGCTTGGGATCATTGTCTTGTTTGGAAAGTCCAATGATCACCAAGGTTCAATTTCCCAACAGCAGGCATCACATTCCTCTTTAAAATGGCCTGGTATTTCGGGGAATCCATGATGCCTGGTACACGGTCAAGATTGCCAGTTCCTGCAGCAGAAAAACAGCCGAGCATCATCAATGACCCACCTCCATACTTGACTGTAGGGATGGTATCCTTCTGTTCTGTTTACTTAAGTGACCTACAATCTATTGAGAGGCTTGTTTTCTACTGAAGTAAATCATCCAACTGTTTTTATTGTTAAACTTTATGCCGACTGTACAATCATGGTACAATCATGTCTAATCATGGGTTTAGGCATTGTGATATCTCCCACCATAAACAAATAAACATGTTTCTCCATAAACACAACCTTTAAATCATGACCATAATGCACCTGGGCAGCCCTCCCACTGTGATTAAGATGCTTACAGTGACCTCTGGTTCAAACACAGTTACTCTCACCAGTGTACGAACTACATCATGTCTTTCAGGGAAGCTCACATTTTTCCAGAGGTGGGAGGTCTGAGAGGCTACTGACATCTTATATATGACAATCAATGAATGAACACATAGAACTAAACATCACTGTATGATATAATACAGCCAAGCAGGCAACACTATACTCTGCAGAGTCATGTACAATATTCAGTTGAGCTGTTATCATCATCTCCAGCTTCTGTTAGCTTGTCCTGCGTTGTCAGTCCACAGGTGGAACATCAATGTCGGTTGTCACTAACATTTGGTTCTGGTCTTCAGAGTCAATTGACATGGGCTGTGTTCGAAACCGCATACTACATACTTCTATACTACATACTACATATTTCTATACTACATACTTCTATACTACATACTACACACTTCTATACTACATACTACTATACTACATACTTCTATACTACACACTACATACTTCTATACTACATACTTCTACACTACATACTTCTATACTAAATACTACACACTAAAGGACCAGATAGTAAGCAGACCGTTTACACTGTAGTAAACTACACGATAACCCACAATGCATTTGTTTCTGGTCTTCAGAGTCAATTGACATGGGCTGTGTTTGAATCCACATACTTCATACTTCTATACTACATACTACACACTTCTATACTACATACTACTATACTACATACTTCTATACTACACACTACATACTTCTATACTACAAACTACAGCTGCTCAGTTCAGCCTCTGTCTATTAACAGGCCGTTTTACCTCCTGTCTCTTTAAGCAGTTCTTATAGGACTGAATGGGTTTTTGGTCCAGTGTCCATCTCTTATAATACAAGGTCAAATGCAGGAGGTCAAATTAAATTATCTTTTAGTTGTTGTCAATCATCTTTCACTTAATTTTGTGTTTTGGTGAAGTAAAGTGGAAATGGTTTGTAGATGTAGAAGAAAAATGTGTGTTTGAGATAACTGTTGATTTAACAGCAACTTTGACCAGAATACATTTGTTGAACTCATGAAACAGAAAAATAATTTTAATAGTTAAATGAAACCATCAGTAGTAAAACACTGACTGTCTGCACAGTTCAGAGTTTGGTTGTATAAAACTTTTACTTTAAATCTAAAGCAGTGTGTTTGTTGTTTATTTGATTACTTTGTGAAGAAAAACTCTTTACACAAACTATTGAACTGAGCAACACTTTTTCAAATATCTAACTCCTCCCAGCTGTTAGATACAGAACAACCTTTACTCCATGATATCTGACAATAAACCTGTTAATGACAGGAGGAGCAACACTGGAAAAGAGCTGCAGCCAAGTCTCTCCACTTCTGTCCAAATATAAATTAAACTGAGTTCATCAAGTCTTTCTCAACAACACAGCAGAGTCTCTGCCAAACACTGGTGAGTACAACTGATCATATTTAATGTTTCAACAACCAGCTTTAACACAGGAGACAGGAAGTTCATCTCTTTTCATTTCATACTGACACTTGTGAGATTGTTTACAGTATAACTGCAGCTGCTTTTACAGACTCAGTAAAAAACACTTTAAGTGTTTTTAAGTCTCTGTCAGTTCTCAGGACTTTTGTAAAGTGTAACTGAACCTCTGTGGTTTGGAGTTTAGCTTCACTGCTATTTCCTGATCTTTGACTATTTACTGATCACTTCCTACAGACACATTCTGTTTCCTGTAGCTGTTTCACATTAAAAGCTTTTCACTGGTGAACCAGCAGGACACTTTTATTGTGAAGCAGCAACAGGAAATAAAATGTGTTTGTCACCAAGTCAGCAAAAGCTTTGTTAGCAGTGAGATTCTTCAATAATAATTCTTCTCTACAACAAGATATGAACATATTCTGTGATATTTTATCAGTGGATCAGATTGTATTGAGTAATAGTAAAAGCACAAACAGCCACAATGAGCTGTTAGATAAAGAGCTGCAGATGAGTCTCTGACTGTAGTTTGTACAAAGACAAAGCAATGGGTAGGTAGGCGCTGGGAAAGTCATGTAATCAGAGTATGACTGAACAACATGTATCACCAGTAACACCTTAACATGTGTCAACATGTTTGACTCAGCAATGCCCCTCAAAAGCAATCAACCTATGAGAGATACTGCAAACACTAGACTCCATGGAACAGTAAATATACATCTTTCTTTAACACAATAAAGGATTATTTTCTTTCTTTCACTCTACATGTGTAGATATGTCTGCTGCCAGCTGTCTGCTATCTGAAGATCAGTTTCTGTGCTCCATCTGTCTGGATGTGTTCACTGATCCAGTCACCACACCATGTGGACACAACTTCTGCAAAAACTGCATCAATGAACACTGGAACAGTGATGTCCAGTACCTGTGTCCACTGTGTAAAAAGGTTTTCAACATAAGACCTAAACTTCACATCAACACTTTGCTCTCTGAGATGGTTTCTCAGTTCAGACAGGAAGCTCAACAGAAAGCCAGCAGCAGCAGCTCAGAGCAACAAGCTGCCAAACCAGGAGAAGTTCCCTGTGACGTCTGTACTGGAACCAAACTGAAGGCCCTGAAGTCCTGTCTGGTGTGTCTGACCTCCTACTGTGAGACTCACCTGGAGCCTCATCTGACAGCTCCTCGTCTGAAAAGACATCAGCTGATCGACCCTGTGAAGAACCTGGAAGACAGGATGTGTATGAAGCACGATAAACCTCTGGAGCTGTTCTGTAAGACCGACCAGACATGTGTCTGCATGCTCTGCTCTGTTATAGACCACAAGACACATGATGTTGTTCCTCTGAAAGAAGAATATGAAGGAAAGAAGGCAGAGCTGGGGAAGACAGAGGCTGAAATTCAGAAGATGATCCAGAAGAGACAACTGAAGATTCAAGAGATCAAACACTCAGTTGACCTCAGTGAGGAAGCTGCAGACAGAGAGAAAGCAGAAGGTGTTCAGGTCTTCACCGCTCTTAAGGAGTCTGTTGAGAGAAGACTGAATGAGCTCATTGAGACGATTGAAGAGAAGCAAAGAACAACTGAGAAACAGGCTGAAGACTTCATCAAAGAGCTGGAACAGGAAATCTCTGAGCTGAAGAAGAGAAGCTCTGAGGTGGAGAAGCTCTCACACTCTGAAGACCACCTCCACTTCCTCCAAAACTTCCCGTCCCTAAAAGCTGCTCCACCCACCAAAGACTGGACAGAGGTCAGCGTCCGTCCACCATCATATGAGGGGACTGTGGTGAGAGCTGTGGCTCAGCTGGAGGAGACGCTCAGTAAACAGATGAAGAAGCTGGTTAAAGTTGAAGCTGAGCCGAAGAGGGTCCAGCAGTATGCAGTGGATGTGACTCTTGATCCTGATACAGCATATCATAAACTCATCCTGTCTGGTGATGGGAAACAAGTAAAATATGGAAATGTGTGGAAGAATCTCCCAGACAACCCAAAGAGATTTACACGTTATGCAAATGTTTTAGGAAAGCAGAGTTTGTCTTCAGGCAGATTTTACTTTGAGGTTCAGGTTAAAGAGAAGACTGACTGGGATTTAGGAGTGGCCAGAGAGTCGATCAACAGGAAGGGAGGCACCACGCTGAGTCCTCAGAATGGTTTCTGGACTATATGGTTGAGAAATGGAAATGAGTACAGTGCTCGTAATAACCCTCCAGTCCGTCTCTCTCTGAAGTCTCGTCCTCAGAAGGTGGGGGTGTTTGTGGATTATGAGGAGGGTCTGGTCTCCTTTTATGACGTAGATGCTGCAGCTCTTATCTACTCCTTTACTGACTGCTCCTTCACTGAGAAACTCTACCCATTCTTCAGTCCCTCTAATAATATTGGTGGTAAAAACTCCGCCCCTCTGGTCATTTGCCCTGTCAATCAGTAATTAACAGGGCAGATCAGCTGTTTTTATTTCATGAGAGCGAATATAAACATTCAGTGTCTCATACTGTGCACGTTGTTCATTGAGAACTTTTTTTCAAGAGTATTTTATGAATCCCATGAAAAGTGAGAATTTGATTCAAATTTAAAACTATTAAAACTTCTGATCAAATTCACACAACTTTATTCTCACCTCTAATCATAGTAACATTTACAAATAAACCAGAAGTTTCAGTTTTGCGTTTAAACATTTTTAGTTAAATATCTTTGCAAATATGAGGTTTTACTGCTTTATTAATGGCTCAATATAACATTAAACTATAGTTTTGGTTCTTGGAAATATCTACTGTTTTCTGACCTTTTATGGAGTAAATATCAATCAAAAAGATATTAGAGAGGTTAATTTTAATGGCAGTAATCATTAGCTGCAGTAATAGTTGATTAACAGAATATATGTTCATGTACATTATTTATATTTGAGGTTTGGTTTGGTATCGGCCACTTTGCCATTTTCTGTTTGTTTGAATACTGATGAGATTGATTGTGATTTAAAGAAATCTGTAAATATGTGATTGTAAAGAAACCAACAGTAAACTAAACTAGGTGTGTAGTTTTAATGTGATGCTTTAACAACATGACCTGAGTAAGCAGTGACTTGTTGAACACCAAACACTAAAAATAAAGCCTGGTTTACAGAGAAGCTGTGTTTGTGTTTCTGTTACAGTTCATTAACAATCACTAATGTTTTTACTGCTTTATTTAACATACACTTATTAGTCTACATTATGCAGCTTTGTATCATCATATTTCACTATTTTTCTCTCTGGTGACTGAGAAGGCCACTCCAGAACATTTCAGTATCTGTTTCTCACCCTAGCATTAGTCGACTTGGAGGCGTGCTTGGGATCATTGTCTTGTTTGGAAAGTCCAATGATCACCAAGGTTCAATTTCTCAACAGCAGGCATCACATTCCTCTTTAAAATGGCCTGGTATTTCAGGGGAATCCATGATGCCTGGTACACGGTCAAGATTTCCAGTTCCTGCAGCAGAAAAACAGCCGAGCATCATCAATGACCCACCTCCATGCTTGACCGTAGGGATGGTATCCTTGTGTTCATAAGCCTGGTCTTCCTCATGCCAAACATACCGCTGATCCATATGTCCAAACAGTTCCAGTCTAGGTTCATTAGTCCCAAAACTCTGCAGTCCTATCCAAATTCCTCCTGGCATATTCTAGTCGACCTTTGATGTTCCTCGTGGTCAAGAGTGGAGCGAGTCTTAGAGTCTGGCCATTAAGTCTTTGTTCATTCAGAGATCATCTTATAGTTGCCACTGAAGCTTTTGTACCAGCCTTCATCAGGTCATCCAGTAGGTACTAAGGGCCCTTGATGAAATTTTGGGCTTTCTATATATCGGCAGGTTTAAACATCCTCATAATTCTCCCAATGGTGTTTCTGTGGATGTTACATTTTGGGGAAATATTCTTATAACCAATGCCAATGACATAATTTCCTCTCTCAGCTTTTGTGGAAGCTCCTTAGTCTTACCAATGATTGCAACTCACCTTGAATTCCCTTCATGGGCATCACAGCTGAAGCAAATTAAGGATCATTATAGATTTCCCAAAGGTTTAATTAAGTTTTAACTCCACTTTGGGCCATAAAAATGAGCAGAAGGTTTTAAAAACAACAATATTATATAAGGGTTGAATAATTGTGACATGGCTATATTAACTTTATCAATCAATCAATCAATCAATCTTTATTTGTATAGTGCCAAATCAGAACAAAGTTATCTCAAGGCTCTTTATACATAGAGCAGGTCTAAACCGAACTCTTCAGGTTTTAATTATTTATATACGTTATACACAAATACTACATCATACATTTCCAGTGTTGATTTTATGTATCACTCAACTGATAAAGAAGTCATAATTTTTGTCTGGACGGAGGCCAAAAAAAGATATGTGTGAGTCAATGAAAAAGTAGGAAGGTGAGACACTTACTTTGTTGAATAAGAGGGATGCATTTGCTCCATTGCTCAGATGCACATTCAGCTGTCCACTTATTGTTGGCCATGTCGTGTATCTGGTGTGCAAAGTTGACATTTTTGCTGCTTCCCTACTTGGGTCAGGAACAAATAAGGGTTGGCAAGATGAGCAATTCAAAAATATGTTAAACTTGTTTTAAAAGCAGCATCAGGTTTGTTAAAATGTACATTTAGTATTTTTGTTGGTTTTCTAGATACATTGAGACTGAACTCCGCAGCAAGACATCATGGAGGTTACGACCAGTTCAATATAATCAATATATTAAAAAAAGATCAATAAGAGAGATTTGAAATGACATTTGCTCCATTTTATACCAAAAGTAAGACTGAATGCTCCTGAAAATGTCAAATGGTGTAACCACAAAATGTCAAATGGTGTAACCACAAAAGAATGATAAATATTAAATATCACCTACAGTGTATTTAAGTGGACTAAATGTAATATTTAGAACAATAGTATTCCATTAGCTTTATTTAATATGAAAGTTATAATGTAAGATCATGCCAAACTAGTTGATATGGTGTTAGGTAGGAAGGAAGGAAGGAAGGTAGGAAGGAAGGATGTAAGATCATGCCAAACTAGTTGATATGGTGTTAGGAAGGAAGGAAGGAAGGAAGGAAGGAAGGAAGGTGTTTTATTGACTATTTACTGTTTTTAAGCAAGTTGAATTATTTGGTACAAAGTTTTTATGGTTACACCACTTACAGAATGTGAAGAATGTGTGGATGAAGTTATTCATACGTTGATTTTCACATTTTAACCCTTTAAATTTAAACTAAACCACATGGACACAAACAAACCGCTCATTGACCTGTGTCCCAATTTAGCCGACTTAGTGGGTCTGGATTTGAGTGTCCTGATCAGGATTTCACTGCTGCTGCTTGTTGGTCATCTCAGCCTTTCTTTCTTCCTCATGACCCTTTAAATCCCCCTCAGTGAGGCGACCGATCATCCCGTCGCTGCCTCCCACAGAGCCGAGGAGGAGGAGGAGGAGGAGGAGGAGGGAAATCCTTCATGTGATTTCACTTCTCAGATGGAAACACAAACATGAAGTGACAGCTCGGACGACATTTCCCACAATCAATCATCCAGCACCTAAAAAACATGCAAAAACACGCCGTTCAGACACTCAGTAACACTAACACAGAGATACATCGTGTGTTTATAACATCAGTCGGTAAAAATACATCCATGTTCTTCTTTTTCTGTCAGTTGTCGTGTGAACCATAAACTCATTTTCTTTTCTTTTTGTGCTTCTACCATCAGTCAGTAGGCTATATAATTTGTGTTTATTGATTAAATACAATTGTGAGTCTTCGCGGGTTGTTTTATTTTGAAAATTGACCGGTAGGCTATGCTTGATGTTGTTTCTGTGTCTGACTTCCTGACCAGGATATGGATAAGTATTTGCCTTCAACAACACTGTGATTATCTGCTGCTGGTTTATTGGAGGTTTCACAGCAACAGAAAGAAAATCAGGGATGTTACTTTAATCAAAACCTGTGGAACAAAGCTCACTAAATAAAAGAAAGCTAAGAACTTGCCTCTTCACTTTAGCTTTTTATTAGATTTTCTATCAGTCAGTCCTGCACTTCTTTTATCGTATTTGCTCAGAGGAGAGTCAGTGTGGATCTGCTGAGTCGGCTTCTTTCTCTTCTTCTCCAGTTTAAACTAAATACTAAAGTTCAGCTGCACCTTTGAGTCTGATCCACCTCTAAAATGTGACTGAAAGAAGTACAGAATGATGCATCTCCTTCAGTCTGGGGGGTCTCGCTCTTACAGGAGGGGGTTTGGAGCTTGAGCGAGGACATTAAGAAGAGACAGGAACATCTTTAGACCACGTGTACTGATCTTGTATCTCAGACTGTAACTGGGTCTCAGGACCTCGACGCCGCAGGCCGCTGAAGCTCTATGTTTTGCCTGATCAGCGGGGTCTTTAAATAGCCTTCCTCCCCCCACCAGGCTGCTCAGAGGGGGGGATTTGCAGACATGGCCTCGTGGCTGCGGGGGTCAACGCAGTCAGTTTATTCAGCTTAGCAGTTTCACATGGGGGTGGAGGGTTAAAGGGTTGAAGGATTGGGGGGGGGGGGGGGGGGGGGACTGTACGCTGGGAAATCGGCCCAGGAAAAGGCAGAGCTGGGAGGTGACGCCGAGGTCAAACTGGAGCTCTTCGGAGTCCAGGACTGATTAACTGTTTACAGTCCACTGGAAACATCGTGGGCTGCGTTCCTGAGAGTCCTGCTGTGACCCGAAACCTCCGGCAGACATGTGACCGGCTCAGCAGAGAGAAGCACATACCGTTAAAGGTCTTATGATGTAACTACTGCACTTCTTTTAGCTTGTGTGTTTCCTTTTCTAAGAGGGAGTCGGGCCAGACGTTAGTGACGGATCAATATCTGGCCTGTGTCCAGACACCCAGACTTGTACTCGCACTTTACAGGCGAGTTCCTGGGAAGTCTAAATCTAGAGTCTACAAGCAGCATCAGGGCGACTTTCTGAGGAAACCGTTTGAGTCATGATTTCAGCAACTTTCACAACTCATAGGACGACATATTCTTCACATCTCCAGCTCTGTGTTAATATTCTGAGTCTCTACTGGAATATCATTGCATGATTTCCAGTTAAAAACTCCTTATTTGTCTTCTACTGGTCCTTTATGCAGCCGCTCAGTTCAGCCTCTGTCTATTAACAGGCCGTTTTAGCTCCTGTCTCTTTAAGGCTGGAGGAAATAGAGGTAACTTTGCAAAGGAAGCCCTGACTTCTGACTTGCAGGCATCGTAATAATCATCATTATAAATCACAAGAAGCATCACATGTCCCATTTAAAAAGGCTCACAAGGTCAGGACTGTTCATCAGTAGCTTTTATGCCTCATCAGACTTCACGTGATGACAGTGAACGCCACATGGTACTCATAACAAAAGTCTGGATTTAGACTTTTGACTATTTCCAGTAAATTAAAGAGCCCATCTTACATTTTCTTACATATTAATAGGTTTTAAGGCTGCTTTTTAATTTGCTCTTACCCTTTTTTTAACTTCTATCTATCTATCTATCTATCTATCTATCTATCTACCTACCTACCTACCTACCTACCTATCTATCTATCTATCTATCTACCTACCTACCTACCTATCTACCTACCTATCTATCTACCTACCTACCTACCTACCTACCTACCTACCTATCTACCTACCTACCTACCTACCTATCTACCTACCTACCTACCTACCTACCTATCTACCTACCTACCTACCTACCTATCTATCTATCTGTCTATCTACCTACCTATCTACCTACCTACCTACCTACCTATCTATCTATCTGTCTATCTACCTACCTATCTACCTACCTACCTACCTATCTATCTATCTATCTATCTATCTACCTACCTACCTACCTACCTACCTATCTATCTATCTATCTACCTACCTATCTACCTACCTACCTACCTATCTATCTATCTACCTACTTACCTACCTACCTATCTACCTACCTACCTACCTACCTACCTACCTATCTACCTACCTACCTACCTACCTATCTATCTATCTATCTACCTACCTATCTACCTACCTACCTACCTATCTATCATCAACATGGTTCTTATTGAACAATGACAACCTCCTCTATAAATTCAGATATAACTATTGATTGATTAGAAATGCCTACACATGTCTATAAAAAGCTTTGTAGGTGAGTCTCCTGTTTGAAAAGTTGCGTGACGTTACTTATGTCTCATCACTGCCAAATCCTGTCCGATCAGCCAGCTGACGTTAGCAAACGTTGGCAGAGCGAGCTAACGTTGACTCACAGATCAGCTGATTTAAAGCCTGGCCGGAGTCAGTGGGACAAGCAGGTTCATTCAACCTACGTTAGCCTGTTGACCGTTCTATTAACAGTCGACGCTAAGCACAGTTAAGCTGTTTGGTGAGTTTCTCAACTTGTAAACAGTCGACGGCCAAAACCATCAGAACAGGATCAACTGAACTCAGAGGTCAAACAAAGTGAGATTATGAGTTCATTTCTAAAAAGATAAAAAGTAGGGAGGTGAGACACTAACTATGTTGAATAAGAGGGATGCATTTGATCCATTGCTCAGATGAAAAATACTGTTCATGCTGCAGATAATAGTTTATAGGATCATTATTGTTGTTGCTAAAGGAATCACATTTAATCAATATTGTTGGGCCATTTTGATATGTGTCATACGGTGTAACGTGTAATATTGTCATACAGTGTAACACCAATATTTTATATTTAAATACAGTAATTTGTCTTTTTTGACTCACAGAGACAAAAACTAATCTTAAAGGTGTAGTAAAAGGTATAAATGTTTGCTAAAAACCTTCAACAAATTTAGAGTTGTACGAATGACACATCAAATATGTGGTGTTCAAAATGAAATAATGTAATTTTTTCTGGGTAGTTATATTTCTGACAGTCTGAACATAAATATAGAACCACATGAATGTCATAAATGGACATAAAAGACTTTTTGTTAAAACAACAACTAGTGTTACACTGAATGACATTTTTCCACAGTATATTCTTACTAATCACAATAAAAATGAATTACTGGTTTTATTCTTGACTATAACTAATAGAAGTGCAAAGGTGACACTCCAATGAACATAAAAAAGCCTTTTAGGGAACTCTACTAGCTGTTTTATTTTTTGCTACTTTGAAAACCTTAAAACCCTTAAACTAGATTTAAAAGCAGCATCAGGTTTGTTAAAATGTACATTTAGTATTTTTGTTGGTTTTCTAGATAAATTCAGACTGAACTCCGCAGCAAGACATCATGGAGGTTACACCCACTTCAATATAATCAATATATTAATGAAGGAAGGAAGGGAGTTGGTTTTCTAGATAAATTCAGACTGAACTCAGCGGCAGCAAGACATCATGGAGGTTACGCCCAGTTCAATATAATCAATATATTAAAAAAAGATCAACAAGAGAGATTTGAAATGACATTTGCTCCATTTTATACCAAAAGTAAGACTGAATGCTCCTGAACATGTCAAATGGTGTAACCACAAAATGTCAAATGGTGTAACCACAAAAGAATGATAGATATTACATATTTTATCACCTACAGTGTATTTAAGTGGACTTATACTAATAATGATCCTTCCTTCCTTCCTTCCTTCCTTCCTTCCTTCCTTCTTTTCATTCCTTTCTTCCTTCCTTCCTTCCTTCCTTCTGTCCTTCTTCCCTTCCCTCCTTCCTTCCTCCCTTCCTCCCTCCCTTCCTCCCACCCTCCCTTCCTTCATTCCAAAGTTTTTATGGTTACACCACTTAGACATTTTTGCCATAATCCTCTAATATATTCTCTCTAAATGGATTAAAAGCAGAAATTTGATGCTGGGTCCACAAAAAAAGAATGTGTGCAACTTATTCATACGTTGATTTTCACATTTTAACCCTTTAAATTTAAACTCAACCACACGGAGACAAAGAAACGTCATTGACCCAGACATATATACATACAGACCAATTAGATCTCATGTGGGCCGGATCATTAAAAAGATGGAGGGAAGGAAGGAAGGAAGGAAGGAAGGAGAGAAAGACAGACAAAAAGAAGGAGGGAAGGGAGGAAGGACAAGTGGAAGAAAGGGAGGAAGGACAAGTGGAAGAAAGGGAGGAAGGACAGACAAACGGAAGGAAGGAACAAAGAAAGGAAAAAAGGAAGGTAGGAAGGACAGGTGGAAGGAAGGAATGGAGGAAGGACAGGTGGAAGGAAGGAAGGAAAGAAGGAAGGAAGAAAAGGGAGGAAGGACAGACAAACGGAAGGAAGGAACAAAGAAAGGAAAAAAGGAAGGTAGGAAGGACAGATGGAAGGAAGGAAGGAAGGGAGGAAGGACAGAAAGAAGGAAGGAAGGGAGGAAGTACAGAAAGAAGGAAGGACAGAAGGAAGGAAGGACAGAAGGAAGGAATAAAGAAAGGAAAAAAGGAAGGTAGGAAGGACAGATGGAAGGAAGAAATGGAGGAAGGACAGGTGGAAGGAAGGAAGGAAGGACAGAAAGAAGGAAGGACAGAAGGAAGGAAGGAAGAAAGGGAGGAAGGAAGGAACAAAGACAGGGAAAAAGGAAGGTAGGAAGGACAGATGGAAGGAAGAAATGGAGGAAGGACAGGTGGAAGGAAGGAAGGAAGGACAGAAAGAAGGAAGGACAGAAGGAAGGAAGGAAGAAAGGGAGGAAGGAAGGAACAAAGACAGGGAAAAAGGAAGGTAGGAAGGACAGATGGAAGGAAGAAATGGAGGAAGGACAGGTGGAAGGAAGGAAGGAAGGACAGAAAGAAGGAAGGACAGAAGGAAGGAAGGAAGAAAGGGAGGAAGGAAGGAACAAAGACAGGGAAAAAGGAAGGTAGGAAGGACAGATGGAAGGAAGGAAAAGAACACAGGAAGGAAAGTGGGCCGGATTGCACCCCTCGGTGGGTCGGTTCTGGCCCACGGGCCGCATGTTTGACACCCCTGATCTAACCCTTTAAATTTAAGTTACACCACATGGACACAAAGAAACATCATATATATTTGGTAACTTCTGTAAATATCCCAAAATATCCTTCCTTCCTTCCTTTCTTCCTTCCATCCATCCTTCCTTCCTTTCCTTCCTCCCTGCCTTCTTTCTTCCCTTCCTCTTTTCCTTTCTCCCTCCCTCGTTCCTCATTTCCCCCGTCCTTCCTTCCTTTCCTTCCTTCCATCTGTCCTCCCTCCCTCCCTTCCTTCTTCCTTCTTTCCTTCCTCCATCCTTCCTTCCTTCCTTTCCTTACTTCCATCTGTTCTTCCTCCCTCCCTCCTTCTCTCCTCCCTTCTTTCTTTCCTTCCTCCATCCCCCTTTCTTCTTCTTTCCTTCTTTCTTCCCTTCCTCCCTCCCTCCTTCTCTCTTTCTTTCCTCCCCCCTACCTTCCTTCCTTTCTTTCCTCCGTCCTTCCTTCCTTTCCTTCCTCCCTCCTTCCTTCCTTCCTTCCTTCCTTCCTTTCCTTCCTCCCTGCCTTCTTTCTTCCCTTCCTCTTTTCCTTTCTCCCTCCCTCGTTCCTTATTTCCCCCGTCCTTCCTTCCTTTCCTTCCTTCCATCTGTTCTTCCTCCCTCCCTTCTTCCTTTTTTCCTTCCTCCATCCTTCCTTCCTTCCTTTCCTTACTTCCATCTGTTCTTCCTCCCTCCCTCCTTTCTTTCCTTCCTCCATCCCCCTTTCTTCTTTCTTCCCTTCCTCCCTCCCTCCTTCTCTGTCTTTCCTCCCCCCTTCCTTCCTTCCATCTGTCCTCCCTCCCTCCCTTCTTCCTTCTTTCCTTCCTCCATCCTACCTTCCTTCCTTTCCTTACTTCCATCTGTTCTTCCTCCCTCCCTCCCTCCTTCTCTCCTCCCTTCTTTCTTTCCTTCCTCCATCCCCCTTTCTTCTTTCTTCCTTCCTTCTTTCTTCCCTTCCTCCCTCCCTCCTTCTCTCTTTCTTTCCTCCCCCTTCCTTCCTTCCATCCTCCCTCCTTCCCTTCTTCCTTCTTTCCTTCCTTCCTTCCTTTCCTTACTTCCATCTGTTCTTCCTTCCTCCCTCCTTCTCTCCTCCCTTCTTTCTTTCCTTCCTCCATCCCCCTTTCTTCTTCCTTCCTTCCTTCTTTCTTCCCTTCCTCCCTCCCTCCTTCTCTCTGTCTTTCCTCCCCCCTACCTTCCTTCCTTCTTTCCTCCGTCCTTCATTCCTTTCCGTCCTCCCTCCTTCCTTCCTTCCTTCCATCCTTCCTTCCTTTCCTTCCTCCCTGCCTTCTTTCTTCCCTTCCTCTTTTCCTTTCTCCCTCCCTCGTTCCTTATTTCCCCCGTCCTTCCTTCCTTTCCTTCCTTCCATCTGTCCTTCCTCCCTCCCTTCTTCCTTCTTTCCTTCCTCCATCCTTCCTTCCTTCCTTCCTTTCCTTACTTCCATCTGTTCTTCCTCCCTCCCTCCCTCCTTCTCTCCTCCCTTCTTTCTTTCCTTCCTCCATCCCCCTTTCTTCTTCCTTCCTTCCTTCTTTCTTCCCTTCCTCCCTCCCTCCTTCTCTCTTTCTTTCCTCCCCCCTACCTTCCTTCCTTCTTTCCTCCGTCCTTCCTTCCTTCCTTCCTTCCTTCCTTCCTTCCTTCCTTCCATCCTTCCTTCCTTTCCTTCCTCCCTGCCTTCTTTCTTCCCTTCCTCTTTTCCTTTCTCCCTCCCTTGTTCCTTATTTCCCCCGTCCTTCCTTCCTTTCCTTCCTTCCATCTGTCCTCCCTCCCTCCCTTCTTCCTTCTTTCCTTCCTCCATCCTTCCTTCCTTCCTTACTTCCATCTGTTCTTCCTCCCTCCCTCCCTCCTTCTCTCTTTCTTTCCTCCCCCCTAACTTCCTTCCTTCTTTCCTCCGTCCTTCCTTCCTCCCTCCTTCCTTCCTTCCTTCCTTCCCTTCCTTCCTTCCTTTCCTTTCTTCCATCTGTCCTCCCTCCCTCCCTTCTTTCCTTCCTCCATCCTTCCTTCCTTCCTTTCCTTACTTCCATCTGTTCTTCCTCCCTCCCTCCTTCTCTCCTCCCTTCTTTCTTTCCTTCCTCGATCCCCCTTTCTTCTTCCTTCCTTCTTTCTTCCCTTCCTCCCTCCCTCCCTCCTTCTCTCTGTCTTTCCTCCCCCCTACCTTCCTTCCTTCCTTCCTTCCTCCCTTCCTTCCTTCCTCCCTTCCTTTCAATGAGTGTCCTATAAAGGGTTAATGTCAGTTTAGTTGAGTAGATATCTCACCGTGTGTCAGCGCAGTGGATTCATCCTTTAAAATCCACATATTGTTTTCTGTCGTCCTCCCGGGTCAAATTGACCCCATCTCTTTTGACTGTTCCTTCTTCCCCTCCTCCCTTCTTTCTTTGCTCCCTTCTCCTTCCATCATTCCTTCCTTACTTCCTCCCTCCACCCTTACTCCCTTCCTTCCTTCCTTCCTCCCTCCTTACTCCTTTCTTTCCTTCCTTCCTTCTCTCCTAAATTCCTTCCTCTTTTCATCCTTACTCCTTTCTTCCTTCCTTCCTTCCTTCCTCTCTCCCATCTTCTCTTTCTTTCCTACCCCTACCATCCTCCCTTTCTTCTTTCCTTTCTTCCTCCCTTCTTTCCTCCATCCTTCCTTCCTTCCTTCCTCTCTCCCTCCTTCTCTCTTTCTTTCCTCCCCCTACCTTTCTTCTTTCCTCTGTCCTCCTTTCCTTCCTTCTTTCCTCCGTCCTTCCTTCCCTCCCTCCTTTCCTTCCTTCTTCCTCCCTTCCTTCCTTCTTGACTCGAGGACAACAGGAGGGTTAATGTCAGTCTAGTTGAGTAGATATCTCACTGTGTGTCTTCCTCCCTCCTGTCCATCCATCCTTCCTCCCTTCCGTCTTTCCTCCCTTACTTCCTCCCTCCTTCTCTCTTTCTTTCCTCCCCCCTACCTTCCTTCCTTCTTTCCTCCTTCCTTCCTTCCTCCCTCCTTCCTTCCCTTCCTTCCTTCCTTTCCTTCCTTCCATCTGTCCTCCCTCCCTCCCTTCTTCCTTCCTCCATCCTTCCTTCCTTTCCTTACTTCCATCTGTTCTTCCTCCCTCCCTCCTTCTCTCCTCCCTTCTTTCTTTCCTTCCTCCATCCCCCTTTCTTCTTTCTTCCCTTCCTCCCTCCCTCCTTCTCTCTTTCTTTCCTCCCTTCTTTCCGTCCTTCCTTCCTCCCCCCTACCTTCCGTCCTTTCCTCCCTTACTTCCTCCCTCCCTTCTTTCCTTTCCTCCCTCCTTTCCTTCCTTCTTTCCTCCATCCTTCCTCCGTCCTTCCTTCCCTTCCTTCCTTCCTTCCTTCCTTCTTTCCTCCCTTCCTTTCAATGAGTGTCCTATAAAGGGTTAATGTCAGTTTAGTTGAGTAGATATCTCACTGTGTGTCAGCGGAGTGGATTCATCCTTTAAAATCCACATACTGTTTCTCATATTTACCATCTGTGGGCTAATTTGGGTTCACTGAGGCGTTAAATCTCAGCTCTTCCTCAGATGAGAGTAAAGACAGTTTGGCAGAGTTGGGTCTGTGCTGACAGACGTCATTAATTGCCAAAAGCTTGTAAATAGCATTTCAAACTCTTTTCATTAAACATGGTGTTTAGAGTGGATCCCACCGGGGCTGCCGAGGCTAATCTGTCTCTCTATTTGAATTTGAGGCCAATTCCTAATTATTTGGACCGCTGACAGTTTCATTGGGGCGAGATTTAAAAAAGAAACTGTTTCATTTTTCGCCCCTCGGTGCATCATCTGTTCCACATCATCAAAGCCTGCGCGCTGTGCCTCATTTACAAAATGCTCTGTTTAAAAATTAAAGCGGTTTTAACACATCAAAGACGACACTACAAAGCTTATTTGCTCAATTATTAAGAGGCTCCGCTCGCAGCTTCCTCGTGGTACAGCCGAGCAGAGTCTCAAACATCCAGAGTCGTGCGGAGCGTTTGACTGACTGATGAAGTTTACGCTGCTTTCATCACAGAGAAGTTCGTTACCTCTGAAACACCGACTCACTGCTTCACGGCTCGTCTTGTTGAAAGTGGATCAAACGTCCTCTGCTTCTGTGAACACCGTGATGAAAATGATATTCGGTGATTGATTTTATTTCAGTGTGAAATAAGTTTCTCTCCACAACGCTGCAGAAGTTATTGAGCGCTTCACAGTCTGAGCCGCCTGAGTGATACAGAGAATAATCACTGACTCTATAACATACTGTATATTTCTAGAACAGATCTTCCCTGCCTCACGATAAAGCTCCGTAAAGCTGAAGAGGAGCTCGGGATGGTTGAGTTTCAGCTCATTGTTCAACTGTCTGGCTGCAACTTTACTGTTCTGGTTCCCTCTCCTCACTGGACTCTACCTGCTCAGCACCAAACAGGCAATTATATAGAAGTCCGTTAGAAACCATACTTCATTTATTACCTCAGTTAGACATCAGTCAGCTGATGGTCGACTAGTTTTTAATACAGCATGATGTTCATTTAGTAAATTATGCCTGCAATCACATCTTATTCTTAGGACTGGCTTTTTTGGGGTTTCATTTAGCTCAAGTTATCATAGTTATCAGTTATCATGTCTTCAGTTGGATTTAAAGGTTTAGAGCTGGGAAATATGGACAAAATCAAACATATAAATGTTTGATCAAATACCTCCATTATTGGTTATTATTATGGGTGGGTTTTTTTTACAGCTGTCAAATGTCAAAATGGGTCAAATTGACCTCAAACAGACCAGTATGTTCACTCTCCTTCTGCAGCGCCACCATCAGGACAAACTTTACCAGAACAGTTTCATCCTGCTGAGCTGTTTTCTAGCTTTTCCTAAATAAACAGAACTGAGTACTAAAACATTTCAGCGTGTTTGATCCATCAGTGGTAGTTTCCTGGTTGGGTCGGGGGACGGGGGGGAAGCCGCTGCAGGCCGACAGCCAAGCAGATGTGCTGCGTTTCCTCCAGACTGGATGGAGGAAGGGAGGAAAGAGAGAAGGAGGGAGGGAGGAAGGAGAGATGGAAGGAAGGAAAGGAGGAAGAATGAAGGAAAGGAAGGAGGAAGGAAGGGAGGAAAGGAAAGAAGGAAAGGAGGAATATGAAAGGATGGAAGGAAGGAAGGATGGAAGGGAGGAAGAACGAAGGAAAGGAAAGAAGGAAGGTAGGAAGGGGGGTGGAGGAAGGAAAGGAGGGAGGAAGGAAGGGAGGAAGATGGAAGGAAAGGAGGGAGAAAGGAAGGGAGGAAAGGAAAGAAGGAAGGGAGGAAGGAAGGTAGGAGGGAGAGGGGAAGATGAAAGGAAGGAAGAAAAGGAGGAAGAATGAAGGAAAGGCAAGAAAGAAGGGAGGAAGGAAAGGAGGGAGAAAGGAAGGGAGGAAAGGAAAGAAGGAAGGGAGGGGGATGGAGGAAGGGAGGAAAGAGAGAAGGAGGGAGGGGACGGGGGATGGAGGGAGGGAGGGGACGGGGGGGGGGGGGGGACGCCGCTGCAGGCCGACAGCCAAGCAGATGTGCTGCGTTTCCTCCAGACTGCGGAGGGTAAACAGAGGCTGGTCCATGCACTTTAATCTCCTCAGTCATCAGCACATCACTTTATTGTCAGGATATTACCAGTAATGAACCGTTTCCTGTTTACCGAGACGCCGCTCTAGCTTTCTTCTTCTTCTTCATCTCCTTCATCTCCTTCTTCTTCTTCTTCTTCTGGCTGCAGGACTGTTGGCGGAGGACCAACGCCGGTCTGTTTACCATTTTCGGCGTTCTCGTTTTGACTCGATGAAGCCTCCTCACACCCCTCCATTTGTCCTTCCTTCCTTGCTTGTACCTCCTTGTGTCCTTCATTTCTCCCTTCCTTCCTTCCTTCCTTCCCTCCTTCTTTCTTTCCTCCTTCCCTTCTTCCTTCCTTCCTTCCTTCCCTCTCTCCTTCCTTCCTTCCTTCCCTCCATTTGTCCTTCCTTCCTTGCTTGTACCTCCTTGTGTCCTTCATTTCTTCCTTCCTTCCTCCTTCCCTTCTTCCTTCCTTCCTCCCTTCTCCCTCCTTCCTTCCTTCCTTCCTTCCTTCATTCATTCATTCCTTCCCTCCATTTGTCCTTCCTTCCTTCCTTGTACCTCCTTGTGTCCTTCATTCCTTCCTTCCTTCATTCCTTCCTTCCCTCCATTTGTCCTTCCTTCCTTCCTTGTACCTCCTTGTGTCCTTCATTTCTTCCTTCCTTCCTTCCCTCCCTCCTTCTTTCTTTTCTTCCTTCCTTCCTTCCTTCTCCCTCCCTCCTTCCTTCCTTCCTTCCTTGTACCTCCTTGTGTCCTTCATTTCTTCCTTCCTTCCTTCATTCCTTCCTTCCATCCTTCCTTCCTTCCTTCCCTCCATTTGTCCTTCCTTCCTTCCTTGTACCTCCTTGTGTCCTTCATTCCTTCATTCATTCCTTCCTTCCTTCCCTCCATTTGTCACCAGTAATGAACCGTTTCCTGTTTACCGAGACGCCGCTCTAGCTTTCTTCTTCTTCTTCTTCTCCTTCTTCATCTCCTCCTTCTTCTTCTTCTTCTTCTTCTGGCTGCAGGACTGTTGGCGGAGGACCAGCGCCGGTCTGTTTTGACTCGGTGAAGCCTCCTCACACGAGCACACGAGGATGTAAACTCAGGAAATGACTCACTGCTGAAGAACGATCGATAAAAAAAACCCCCTGGGAACAAAAAGCGAAAGGACGAGAGATCAAGCACACAATGGCCGACATCACACATCTCAGATCTGGTTGCTCTCAACACATCATGTGGATCAGAGCCCAATGTGATCTTATGTGGGCCGGTCCATTGGAAGGAAGGAAGGGAGGAAGGAAGGAAGGAAGGAAGGAAGAGAAGGGTTAGACACCCCTGATGTGGATCAATCAGACCTTTCAGATTAAGAGCGCAGACGATGTCGTGTTCTTGGCTAATTAGCTACATCCACGAAAAACACAACAGATTGTTCGACTTAGAGAAATAACTCAAACTTAAAGTGACACGTCTGTTTGATCAAAGCGTGTCGTTTAATTAAAGGAAAAGAAACCGCGACCGTCACAGCTCCTGTGTTCAGAGAGACGAATAAATCACGTCTGATTGGTGGAGACGAAACGAGCGAGTCCTGCTAACAAGCCTGATGACTGAGGCTCAGTCTGACATCTTTAACCCTCCTGTTGTCCTCGAGTCAATGAAGGAAGGAAGGAAAGGAGGAAGAATGAAGGATGGGAGGGAGGAAGGAAAGGAAAGAAGGAAGGGAGGGAGGAAGAATGAAGGAAAGGAGGGAAGGAAGGGAGGAAGAATGAAGGAAAGGAAAGAAGGAAGGGAGGAAGGAAAGGAGGGAAGGAGGAAGGAAAGGAGGAAGGGAGGAAGGAAGGGAGGGGAGAAGGAAGGTAGGAGGGAAGGAAAGAAGGAGGGGGGGAGGAAGGAAAGAAAGGAAGGAAGGTAGGAGGGAAGGAATGATGGTAGGAGGGAGGGGAGGAAGATGAAAGGAGGGTGGATGGAAGGAAAGAAGGAAGGAAAGGAGGAGGGAGGAAGGAAAGGAAGGAAGGGGGGTGGAGGAAGGAAAGGAGGAAGGGAGGAAGGAAGAAAAGGAGGAAGATGGAAGGAAAGGAGGGAGAAAGGAAGGGAGGAAAGGAAAGAAGGAAGGGAGGAAGGAAGGTAGGAGGGAGGGGGGAAGATGAAAGGAAGGAAGGAAAGGAGGAAGAATGAAGGAAAGGCAAGAAAGAAGGGAGGAAGGAAGGTAGGAGGGAAGGAAAGAAGGAGGGAGCGAGGAAGGAAAGGAAGGAAGGGGGGTGGAGGATGGAAAGGAGGAAGGGAGGGAGGAAGGTAGGAGGGAAGGAAAGAAGGAGGGAGGGAGGAAGGAAAGGTAGCAAGGGGGATGGAGGAAGGGAGGAAAGA
The DNA here is from genome assembly GCF_027409825.1 of Scomber japonicus. Classification (NCBI taxonomy): domain Eukaryota; kingdom Metazoa; phylum Chordata; class Actinopteri; order Scombriformes; family Scombridae; genus Scomber; species Scomber japonicus. The sequence continues at coordinate 2,705,807 of NC_070579.1, read as the reverse complement.
GAGAAGGAGGGAGGGAGGAAAGAGAGATGGAAGGAAGGAAAGGAGGAAGAATGAAGGAAAGGAAGGACGAAGGAAGGGAGGAAAGGAAAGAAGGAAGGGAGGGAAGGAAGATGAAAGGGTGGAAGGAAGGAAAGGAGGGAGGAAGGAAGGGAGGAAGATGGAAGGATGGATGGAAGGAAGGGAGGGGGGAATAATGAAGGAAAGGAAATAAGGAAGGGAGGAAGGAAGGAAGGTAGGAGGGAAGGAAAGAAGGAGGGAGGGGAGAAGGAAGGTAGGAGGGAAGGAAAGAAGGAGGGAGGGAGGAAGGAAAGAAAGGAAGGAAGGTAGGAGGGAAGGAATGAAGGAAGAGAGATAAAAAGATAAATATTTAATACATTATACAGATATTCATGGTTTCTAGAGGATGAACCTTGATGACTTCTTTCCTCTAGCGCCACCATGAGGTTGATTTTAAACCCTCCTGGTTTCTTTCTGTTGGACCGTACAACTTTTCCTTTTGGGTAAATTTTAACCTTCCCTTTCTGGACTGTTTATAAATGATCAGCCAATTCTGTGTTAGACCCATAGACTGTATATAAGAAATAGACGTAACATCCGTGACGTCCCCCATTGGTTTGTGGACTGCTGCTCTGAAGCCAATAGTTTCTAATCTAGGCAGCGCCATCTTGAAAATTTCAGGTGCATGCTGGGAAAAATAAAAACAGGGATTCTACTTATATGGGCATGAGGCGGGGCCATGGGCGGAGCGGGGAGGTTGCTATGGTTACGAGGGCTGGATCTCGAGGACATTGGTCAATCAACCTGTCAATCAGGACGTAGCCACGCCCTAATGCATACCCTGCTTTATCGTCACATATAAAATCAGGGAGGCCAAAATGTCCCAAATGAACATCATACTGCATTGAAGAAGGCTTTAAACTAGCGATTGAGACCATAAACACATTTTGAAAACGTTTACTGAGGTTAGAAATCAAGTGAGAAGTTGGTGAATTCTCCATTGACTTGTATAGAGACGGTCGCCCCCTGGTGGCCTTTTGATAGAATGCAGCTCTAAGTTACTTCCTGGTTGGCCTCATTTCAGAGGACAGGAACTCCCCGCCTGGTTAGACATTTTTAGCCAACTTCATTCCAACTTATCACCACAGGTTTTACACATATTTATGGACATTATGGTCAACAGGCCTCAGTTCATCTGACTTTGAAATTCTGACTTCCAAGTAAATTTGGAACAAACCGTACGGAGCAAGTGTTTAATATCATACCTGCATGTTGACGATTTAACTCAAAGCCTCACAGAGCAGCTGATATGGTCGTAGATTCTTGTATAGCTCAATCTAAGCTAGGATTACTGTAGAGAAGAAACACAAAAGAGCAACATGAAGATACGATAATGTGATACTGTCATCATTACTTCTAATTACTTTAAAGTCTTTAATCCAGAAGTCGTCAACATGTTTCACCCAAAAAGGTCAAACCTGCTGATGTCACTGCAGCTAACAGGACGATTCAAATCATCATCATCATCATCATCATCATCATCATCATCATCATCATCATCAGGAACCAAAAGTCAGAGAATCACAGTCCTGTTCATGCCATTAATAGTAGTAGAGATACTTAAACTCTTTATTTAACTCTCAACTCGTCGATCTGCAAATAAATTCTGACGTTTGTTCAATTCGAGCTAAAATAAAAACAGCCGGTTGCTTTTTTTTCGGCGTCTTTGTCGACGCTGCAGACTGCAGGAGGCGCCATTTTGGGTGCCCCCCCCCAATACCCCCCCCCCCCAGTCAGTCAGTCAGTCACCCCAGGAATCAGCACCCGCCGGCAGCGTTCATAAAATGGACGGCCAAGTCAATAAACCGGCAGAAAAACGCTTTGGACGCTTTGCATCTGGAAGCGGAGCGGTGATGTCACTGAGGGCGAAGAGAGGAGACAAGAGAAAAACAACAAGGCTCTCTTTTTCCCTTTGCCCCCCCCCCCCCCCCCCCAATCCTCCCCTCCCTCCCCCCCCTGTCCTAATCCTCTTTGCAGGCCTGCAGGGGAAGGTGGGCCAGCTGCCAAGGCAAGGGCTGCTGGGAAAACGTGGCGGTTGCCAAGCGGGAGCGGTGGCGGCGGTGTCACACTCAGCTTTGTTCAGGCTGAGCTGGTGTTCTGCCAACGGCCTCCATTCAGCCTCAGAGCTTTATGGTCGGACTGGACCGGCGCCAGACTGAAGCGCCGCCGCCCCCCTCCCCCCTCCACTCACCCCCCCCCCCCCCCTCTCTGGTTTTTGTTTATACACTTTAACTCTCTCACAAGCTTCCTCTCTGTCACACACTCTGATTCCTGCTCGCTCTCCCCGAGCGCCACAACTCATTCATCCCGGCTCCGTGCCAAGGGCTTCCTGCCAAACATTCGTCAGTTGCCATGGCGGCAGAGAGGAAGGGGTGAGGGGAGGGGGGGAGGAGAAGTGGAGGGGTGGGGGGGGGGGGTCGGAGCAGAACATCAGAGCGAGCCAAGAATAATGACTCAGTCCTGGAGCCAGATGTGCCACATCTGCAGCCATGATGGTGATTTTCTTGTTTGTGTGTGAAGGAGTGGGGGGTTTGCCAGTTTAAAGGAGGGGGGAGGGGGGGGGGTCAAACAGGGAGGACAGACCTTCAAGTCTAACCTGCATGTCCAAATAAACCTTATTGGCAGGCGGAGGGAGGGAGGGGAGCAGCTCAGGCCTCCAGAGGGGAAATGATTGGAATTTCCCTGGAAGAGAAGAAAGG
>NC_070579.1:2692999-2702851 GCF_027409825.1 Scomber japonicus | reverse complement strand
GTGATCCTGATACCAGCTGAGTCCTTCATCAGATTCCCATTAACACATTCAGGTCTCTGTCTGTTATCGTGTGTAAAAGGCGATTAATTGAACTTTTAACCTGGATTATGATTAATGAAGGATTATCTCCACCCTTCCTTCCTTCCCTTCCTTCCTTCCTTCCTCCTTTCCTCCCTTTCTTCCTTGACTCTAGGACAACAGGAGGGTTAAAGATGTGCAACCTTTGCTGTCATGGCAACAGTGAGCAAAAATTAAGTCGATTAGAGTTTCTAAATATCGGTTTCGATTATTTTTCCATTAATTGCCAGCTCTAGTCAAAGTAGACTCACTTTAGAGCGTTTAGGAGGCATCTCGGATGCTGAACTACTAAACACGCTAACTCAACTTCACCATGACTTCACCACCACAGACGGGTCGTAGCTGCTGTGGCAGTGGGCCAACCACATGTCACATTACATCAATGTTGATTGGCTGTGAGTAAGTCCATACAAATAGTCATATTTTCTAGATCTGGGTACAAAAAGGATCCACTGCAGGTATCATGTGATGGGAGACGTTTCAGTACTACTTGGTATCAAGGACCGATATCCAGAACTATTCAGACCAAGAATCTTGACTTACACTTTATTTCACAGGTCAGTATTCCTTCAGTGAGTTTTATAATTTGGTTCTAATTAAGAGGAAATAATGTTCTGAGCCTATTAGAAGAAACAGATCTATTTAAACACAAGAAAATATTAATTTACTATTTATTTATCATCTGAAACTTTACTTCTCCATCTACCTGTCAACAGTTTGACACACTTGCTTATTAAAGGGTTTTCACACAAGTCTCAAAACTGAAGACATCAGAACAAACCAAAATATGTTTCAGATTTAAGACTCTTACAAACTTTTGACTGGTTGTAACTGATACGTGCATGAAGTCAAATTGCATATTTTTGCAGAATAAAAGACTCTAGAAGAAATAATATTATAATCACATAATTGGATTCATTGTCATTAGCACCAAATTACACAAAACTTTCCAAGAACTTTTCCAATAATTCACTAAAAAACTACTGGAAACTGTGAAGCCTGTAAAATATGATCAGATATGCAGATTTTCTGTTTAAAGTATTTTGCAGTCAGACAGGAAGTAGATGAGATGTGGAACCTTTGCAGGGCGTCGTGCGGCAGTGGTCCTTCAGGCGCGAGCAGTTCTTGCCCTCGTAGTCTTCTGGACATTTACACACGTAGTCCGACGCCAGGTTGAAACACTGACCGCCGTTTAGACACGGACCGTCGAGGCAGAAATCAACATCCGACTGTGGAGAGAGAGAGAGAGAGAGTACATATCAGCATTTTACCGTAACATCCGTGACGTCACCCATTGGTTTGTGGACTGCTGCTCGGAAGCCAATAGTTTCTAATCTGGGCAGCGCCATCTTGAAAAGTTCAGGTGCATGCTGGGAAAAATAAAAACACGGATTCTACTTATATGGGCATGAGGCGGAGCCATGGGCGGAGCGGGGAGGTTGCTATGGTTACGAGGGCTGGATCTCGAGGACATTGGTCAATCAACCTGTCAATCAGGACGTAGCCACGCCCTAATGCATACCCTGCTTTATCGTCACATATAAAATCAGGGAGGCCAAAATGTCCCAAATGAACATCATACTGCATTGAAGAAGGCTTTAAACTAGCGATTGAGACCATAAACACATTTTGAAAACGTTTACTGAGGTTAGAAATCAAGTGAGAAGTTGGTGAATTCTCCATTGACTTGTATAGAGACGGTCGCCCCCTGGTGGCCTTTTGATAGAATGCAGCTCTAAGGTACTTCCTGGTTGGCTTCATTTCAGAGGACCTTGAGCCCGCCTCCCCTGTTCTGTGATTGGTTCCCCTATCTCAGGCGAAGAGTCTGTCTTGGCGGCTATGCTAATGCTGACTTTCTGAGCGAAGTGGAAAGAGATCATGGGTTTACTCAGGCTAGTGTGTCTCTGTTTGGTCAGCAGCTAGAGTTTTCTATACACGTCTCCATGGTAACCAGTTGATAAAACAAGACCCACACTGAGTTTATGATGAAATAAAATATGATATGTCTTATTTAAAGTCAAACATCAGCTCAGTATGTTGATAAAACCAATATATCTGTCCAAGCTTTGACTGTTTCACATGTTCAGATTATTAAAAGTTGAGTTATTGATCTTTAGTCAAGTGAAAAGTGCTCGTTGGGACGTCTGACATGTTTTCTGCACCAACTATTCAACTATTTCAAGGATCTGGAAGTTCAATATTTCCCCCCCCCCCCTTTTTTTTTCCTCCAGTTTTATGATGAAACTCAAAATCTGCAAAACAAAAAGTTAGTAAAAGCAGATGGAAAAGTAGAGCGAGCTGCCAGATGTTAATACGACGTCCTGTTCAAAAGGTTTACATTCCTCGCTGCTAGCTCGTAAATTAACCTTTCTTCATGAAACACTGTTTAGTCTCTCACTGCTGTAAAAATATTAAATTAGCACAAATCATAACCGTCGACTGTGGTGTGTAAAAATAGATGACGTTTCTCTTTTTGTTTAGCCAGAATATCTGCTTTCCAGGAGGAGCGGCCATCTTGCTTGTTTGACATCATTTGGAGCCAGAGTCGGCCGTAAATCATGATGTCATCGTCCCGTTATAGCTAATTAAAAACAAACGAGCACTTCTTGGACTAACAGAGACAGAAACAATCATCTCGTACTCTTGGATGTATTTTAGTTTGTTTTAAGGTCTCATCTGCTAACATGGAGGGGGCGGGGCTTATTATGAGCTATACTGCAGCCAGCCAGCAGGGGGCGATACAGGTATTTGGCCTTCACTTTAGGGCAGTTGTCATGACGATCATAGTTTTTAAAAGCAGCATCAGGTTTGTTTAAATGTAAAAGAAAAGAGGGAGGAAGGAAGGAAGGGAGGAAGAAGGAAGGAAAGAAGGAAGGAGTGAGGAAAGAAAGAAGAGAGGAATAAGGATGGAGGAAGGAAGGAAGGAGGAAAGAAAGAAGGGAGGAAGGAAAGGTGAAGGAGGGAGGAAAAGAGGAAGGAACTCCTCACTCCTTCCTTCTTTCCTTCCTTCCTTACTACCTCCCTTCTTTCTTTCCTCCTTCCTTCCTCCCTCCCTCCATCCCTCCTTCCTCCCTTCTTTCTTTCCTCACTCCTTCCTTCTTTCCTTCCTTGCTCCCTTCTTTCCTTCCTCCTTCCTTCCTTCCTAATTTCCTCCCTCCATCCCTCCTTCCTCATTCTTTCCTTTCTTTCTTCCTTCCTTCCTTCCATCCCTCCTTCCTTCTTCCCTTCCTTCCTTTTCCTCCTTCCTTGGAAGGAAGGAAGGAGGGAAGGAAGTGAGGAAGGGAGGGAGGAAAGGAGGGAGGAAGGGAGGGAGGAAAGAAGGTAGGAGGAAGGGAGGAAGGAAAGAAAGAAGGACAGAGGAAAGAAGGTAGGGGGGAGGAAGGAAGGAAGGAAGGAAGGAAGGAGAGAGGAAGGAAGGAAGGAAGTTTCTTTCTTTCCCTTCCTTCCTTCCGTCCTTCCTTCGTTGGTTCCTTCCTTCCTTCCTCTTTTCCTCCCTCCTTCCACCTTTCCTTCCTCCTTCCTTCCTTCCTTCCTTCCTCCCTCCATCCCTCCTTCCTCATTCCTCCCTTCTTTCTTTCCTCCTTCCTTCCTAATTTCCTCCCTCCATCCCTCCTTCCTCACTCCTTCCTTCCTTTCTTTCTCCCTTCCTTCCTTCCTTCCTTCCTTCCTTCCTTCCTTCCTCCAGTGAATATTAATAATCTTTGGTCTTTAAACTTGTTTTGAGATGAAATAAAGCTGGAAGAAAAACAACGTCTCCAGTTTCTGTTTGCCAGGCTTGTTGCCTAGCGACGGCTCACCTGACAGCGTCGCCCAGAGAAACCAGGTGGGCACAGGCAGTGGAAGCCGTTCACTTCGTCATGGCAACGGCCGCCGTTGAGGCACGGACCGCTGGCGCACTCGTCCACGTCTTTCTCACAGTGATTGCCGCCGAAGCCCGGAGCGCACACACATTTATAACCGTTCACCAGATCCTGAGAGGAGAGAGGAGACGAGGAGGACGAGGAGAGGAGAGGAGAAAGGAGGAGAGGAGAGGAGAGAGGAGAGAGGAGAGGAGAGGAGAGAGAGGAGAGGAGAGGAGAGAGGAGACGAGACGAGACGAGGAGAGAGGAGTTTAGGGTATATTATAAAAGGAGGATAATATTCTTCCTTACTACTTTCCTTCCTTCCTCCTTCCTCCCATCCTTCTTTCCTCTGTCCTTCCTGCCTTCCATCCTTCTTTCTTTCCTTCCTGCCTTCCATCCTTCTTTCTTTCCTTCCTTCTTCTCCTTTCCTCCCTTCCTTCCTTCCTTTCTTCCATCCTTCCTTCTTCCTCCCTTTCATCCTTCCTTCTTCCTCCCTTTCATCCTTCCATCCATCCTTCCCTCCTTCCTTCCTTCCTTCCCTTCCTCTGTCCTTCTTTCCTTCCTTCTTCTCCTTTCCTCCCTTCCTTCCTTCCTTTCTTCCATCCTTCCTTCTTCCTCCCTTTCATCCTTCCTTCCTTCCCTCCTTCCTTTCCTTCCTCCCTTCCATCTTTCCTTCCTTCTTCCTCCCTTTCATCCTTCCATCCATCCTTCCCTCCTTCCTTCCTTCCCTTCCTCTGTCCTTCTTTCCTTCCTTCCTCTCCTTTCCAGAGTTGTGCTTGAGTGCAGAGGAGGATTGAGGAGTTGACTATATTTTTTGGATGCTTCACATGTGCAAGAATTTAACCCTTTATATCCTGTTTATGTCTTTTATTTTGAAATTTGATGACGTTACCTAAAGTGGCCCAAAATGCACCAAAATTAAAATATCTGCATTTTAATGTGTGACAGAAAAAGAGAAGAACCTTTTATCTGTCAATAAGAGGATTGTTAGTTGTATTTTTTTTTACCAAATTAAAATCATGAATAATCTCCAGACTTGGATGAATCTGTAGCACAGTTAGTTTCCCTCTGATCGATCTGTTCTGAGCCTTAAATCCTGTAAATGAAGCTCGTTCCTCCCTTCCTCTGTCCTTCCTCTCCTTTCCTCCCTTCCTTCCTGTCCTTTCCTCCGTTCCTTCCTTCCATCCTTCCTTCCTTCCTTTCCTTCCTCTGTCCTTCTTTCCTGTCCTTTCCTCCGTTCCTTCCTTCCCTTCCTCTGTCCTTCTTTCCTCTCCTTTCCTCCCTTCCACCCTTCTTTTCTTCCTTCCTTCCACCCTTCTTTCTTCCCTTCCTTGCTTCCCTCCTTCCAATATCTGTCCAATCCAATCGATCTGTTCTGAGCCATAAACCCTGTAGATGAAGCCGAGCTGAGTTACAGTCTGAGTGGAACTGAAATATGATCCGTCTTCTGTCACACAACACAAAAAACTTCTTTATGAAGAGAAGAAGAAGAAAACAAAACTATAACAATCAGCATTTCCTTCCTTTCGTTCCTCCCTTCCTCTGTCCATCCATCCTTTCCTTCCTCCCTTCTTTCTTTCCTTCCTCCCTTCCTTTCCTTCCTCTGTCCTTCTTTCCTCTCCTTTCCTCTGTTCCGTTCCTTCCTTCCTTCCATCCTTCCATCCTCCCTTCCTCTGTCCTTCTTTCCTGCCTTCCTCTGCTTTCCTCCCTTCCTTCCTCCCTTCTTTCTTTCCTTCCTTCCATCCTTCCTTCCTTCCTTTCCTTCCTCTGTCCTTCTTTCCTCTCCTTTCCTCTGTTCCGTTCCTTCCTTCTTCCTCCCTTTCATCCTTCCATCCATCCATCCTTTCCTTCCTCCCTTCTTTCTTTCCTTCCTCCCTTCCATCCTTCCATCCTCCCTTCCTCTGTCCTTCTTTCCTGCCTTCCTCTCCTTTCCTCCCTTCCTTCCTCCCTTCTTTCTTTCCTTCCTTCCATCCTTCCTTCCTTCCTTTCCTTCCTCTGTCCTTCTTTCCTCTCGGAGGATCTGTCTTCTGTCACACAACACAAAAAACTTCTTTGTGAGGAAAAGAAAAAGAAAAAAAAAGAAAAAAGAAAAAAACTATAACAATCAGCATTTAGAAAAGAACCAGGACAGACTGTTTGTTTTCTGTACGGAGTAATCTGATCTGCCGTTGCCATGGAGACCACACACACACACACACACACACACAGACACACAGCTCATGGGGGTGAATGTGAGTGTGTAACAGGAAGTTGAGGCCTCACCTTACACGTGGCTCCGTTCTGACACTGAGATCGACAGTCGTTAATATCTGAGGAAAGAAAAACGTTTGATTTCAGACTCTTCAGGATCATAAAGAGACGTTTCACACAGAGAGGGGGGGGCTGAGGGGCTGGGGGGCTGGGGGTTTGGGGGGCTGAGGGTTTGGGTTCGGGTTTGGGGGGCTGAGGGTTGGAGGGTTTGGGGGGCTGAGGGTTGGAGGGTTTGAGTTTGGGGGGCTGAGGGGTGGAGGGTTTGGGTTTGGGGGGCTGAGGGGCTGAGGGGCTGAGGGTTTGGGTTGGGGGGCTGAGGGTTTGGGGGGCTGAGGGGTGGAGGGTTTGGGTTTGGGGGGCTGAGGGGTCTAGGTTTGGGGGGTTGAGGGTCTGGGTTTGGGGGGCTGAGGGGTCTAGGTTTGGGGGGCTGAGGGTCTGGGTTTGGGGGGTTGAGGGGCTGGGAGTTTGGGGGGTTGAGGGTCTGGGTCTGGGGGGCTGAGGGGTCTAGGTTTGGGGGGCTGAGGGTCTAGGTCTAGGTTTGGGGGGCTGAGGGTTTGGGTTTGGGGGGCTGAGGGTTCGGGTTTGTTTCACACAGAGAGGAGGGGCTGAGGGTTTGGGTTTGGGGGGCTGAGGGTTTGGGTTTGGGTTTGGGGGGCTGAGGGTTTGGGTTTGGGTTTGGGGGGCTGAGGGGTCTAGGTTTGGGGGGCTGAGGGGCTGGGAGTTTGGGGGGTTGAGGGTCTAGGTTTGAGTCTGGGTCGTACTCACTGCTGTCACAGTTCTGACCCGTCCAACCAGGAAGACACTCGCAGAAATATCCTCCAATCAGGTTTCGGCAGGAGTTGGCGTTGACGCACGGGTTCTCTGCACACTCGTTAGCGTCTGAAACCAAAACATACACCATGATATAATATAATGAAATATAATATAACACAATATAACATCATAAACTACAATAAACCAAATAATGAAGTTTATTATAAAACATTTTCTTTCATGTTTGACAATGAAATCAGACATGAGGCTGAAAATGGGAAAATTTGGGGTATATTTACTTTTAAAAAGGATAAAATAAGGATATATAATAAATAAAGATCTACTCTTAGTCAATCATTCCTGGAAGATTCAACCTCCACCCAAAACCTGTAGAGTATCAATCACTCCCCAACCCTGAAGGAGTCTAGTTGGTTAGATTCCCAGAGCAGGTGTGTGTTTATGAGCCGAGCATTAAACACTGACTCACTCACTGTCGGTTTGTTTCCTGTCATCATGATCACATCTCAGATATTAACTAATGGTGCTTTTCCACTACACACTTCCAGCACTACTACATCATAAAATATAATATAACACAATGAAATATAATAAAACTACAATACACCAAACAATAGACCACAATGAACCAAACCATAAATCACAATAAACTACAATAAACTATGATAGATCACAGTACCCCCCCCCTACTGACCGATGAGGCAGGTCTTGCCGGTCCACTGGGGGGGGCAGCTGCACCTGAAGCCGTTGATCAGATCCTGGCAGGTTCCTCCGTGACTGCAGGGGTTCACCAGACACTCGTCCACATCTGCTCACACACACACACACAATCACAGACACACACACACACAGAGATACACACACACACACACACACACACACACACACACACAGAGAGACACACACACACACACGCACAATCACAGAGACACACAGACACAGACACACACACACACACACAGGCGTCAGAAACAGGAAGATCAGCACAGAGGGGCGGTGGGTAGGGGGGGTTATTTAAGGGGGTGGGGGGTGGAGGGGGTTAGGGTTGGAGGGGGGTTATTGGGGGGGGGGGTTATTGGGGGGGGGTCTTACTGATGGAGCAGGAGGGTCCGGTCCAGCCGAGGGGGTTAGGGTTAGGGTTGGGGGGGGTTATGTAAGGGGGGGAGGGGCTTACTGATGGAGCAGGACGGGGTTAGGGTTAGGGTGGGGGGGGGGTATTTAAGGGGGGTCTTACTGATGGAGCAGGAGGGTCCGGTCCAGCCGGGGCCACAGTGACACTCGAAGCCCTGAGCCGTCTCCTCACAGCGACCGTCGTTCAGACACGGAGACGACAGGCAGGCATGATCAGCTGATGGAGGAAGAGGAAGAGGAGCGATGAAGAGGAGCGAGGAAGAGTCAGATTCATGACATAATGAGACTAACACTGCCTGTCGTCTGACTAAAGGCCCATTTATGCTCAACGTTAAATACAGACGGAGTCTTCTGTCCGTGCTCTGCTTTCATTTCGTCCGTATTTCTGCACGTTTCCATAAAGCTTACGGATACGGACCAAACGGAGCAGTACCACCGGGAACCATGGGGGGGCAGTGCTGCTGTCACTACTCCATACGTAGCTCTAGTGAGACACGAAGAAGAAATAACAATGGTGGAACTTTTTGAGGAAAGGTTTTGCGAGATGGTTAGAAACTTTAAACATATGGTTTTTGTCTTTTATGCAACAAGAGGAACATTATCAATATCTCCTCCACAGTCGCCATGTTTGTTTTTGACTCTGTGCTGCCCCCTGGTGGATGTATTGGTTAACATCCATACCAACGTAAAGGACGCATGGAAGTATGTGAGCAGCAGTGATGGGAATAACGCTGTTTAAATAAACAGCGTTACTTTTTTCAGTAACGGGTAATGTAACTAATTACTATTTCCATGGTTACAACGCCGTTAGGTTACTTAATTAAATGAGGCACGTTACAAACTGAAGCTAATCTACTCAGCGAAACCTGTTCTCATCCAACTTTGCTCTCAGCCACAAAAGAAGGGAGGGGCGGGACAACAGTGATGATGATTGGTTAAGGCAGAGTTCGAGTTCAGAGGAAAAGGTTGCGTTTTTAAACAGGAAGTACAGACACTACTTTAATGTCCTGGAGGTAAAAGGCGGGAACATACGTGTGAAATCTAGATTATGTATCAGAGCGTCCGTTACAAGCAACTCTAACCTAATGAAGCATCTCTCAACGGCACACGCCACTACAACCCTAACCCACTACTAACTAACCCTAACCCACTACTAACTAACCCTAACCCACTACTAACTAACCCTAACCCACTACTAACTAACCCTAACCCACTACTAACTAACCCTAACCCACTACTAACTAACCCTAACCCACTACTAACTAACCCTAACCCACTACTAAACCCTAACCCACTACTAACTAACCCTAACCCACTACTAAACCCTAACCCACTACTAACTAACCCTAACCCACTACTAACTAACCCTAACCCACTACTAAACCCTAACCCTAACCCACTACTAACTATCCCTAACCCACTACTAACTAACCCTAACCCACTACTAACTAACCCTAACCCACTACTAACTAACCCTAACCCACTACTAAACCCTAACCCACTACTAACTAACCCTAACCCACTACTAACTAACCCTAACCCACTACTAACTAACCCTAACCCACTACTAACTAACCCTAACCCTAACCCACTACTAACTAACCCTAACCCACTACTAACTAACCCTAACCCACTACTAACTAACCCTAACCCACTACTAAACCCTAACCCACTACTAACTAACCCTAACCCACTACTAACTATCCCTAACCCACTACTAACTAACCCTAACCCACTACTAAACCCTAACCCTAACCCACTACTAACTATCCCTAACCCA
>NC_070579.1:2677999-2685499 GCF_027409825.1 Scomber japonicus | reverse complement strand
TTGTGATTCCAGATCTAAAATGTTCCTAAAAGGAAGAAAAATAAAGACAGACGTGTTCATTTAACCTGAATCTGTAATGACAGTGTGAGGGGTCGTGATACTCTACGCTGCAGCTGCTCCACCTGAGGGGTTTCTGACCAGCACTTCCTGTCTTTGACCAGCACTTCCTGTCTTTGACCAGCACTTCCTGTCTTTGACCAGTACTTCCTGTCTTTGACCAGCACTTCCTGTCTTTGACCAGTACTTCCTGTCTCTGACCAGCACTTCCTGTCTTTGACCAGCACTTCCTGTCTCTTCCTGTCTTAGGAACGGTATGACAGAAAATTTGGCGGTTTCGGTTATCGTGGCTTTTTCAAATCGCGGTTATCATCCCATGCCTAGCGCCGAGACTCCAGTTAGACTCCTCAGATTTACCAAAGACTGTCAGTCATTATTCTGGGACTGTGGAAATCGTTTGGTCTAAGCCCAGCATAATACTGAGACACAGAAACACTGATTTATATACGGAGGCCAGGAAGAAGCTGATGGATCCTAATAAATAATAAAGACTAATAATAATCCGCTGCTGTATTCTTGTGTAATCTTGGTCTGTCTGAACTCGGAGGAAGGAAGGAAGGAAGGAAGGAAGGAAGGAAGGAAGGAAGGAAGGTCTTGTGTAATCTTGGTCTGTCTGAACTGGGAGCAGCTCTGCGGTATTTCACCAGCCGGGTGGAAAGTGTGCTGGACTCTGATCTGGACTGAGCTCAGCGTGAGTCCAGGAAGCAGGCAGCAGCTAGCGAGACGCCGTCGGTCTGAGAGCAAACTGTGAGGCTTCACAGCGACACGGGAGGTTTCTGAATAACACGCAGGCAGCAGATTTAAAAAAAGAAAAGCAGCTGGATCTGATCCCAACGGTCAGAGTAGAGTAAATATTCAGAGCTGGCACTTCATCGCTACGAGCTGCAGAGTCAGAGTCCACACCTGAGCCTCACCTGAGCCTGACCTCCCCCTCCTCTGTCCTTCCTTCCTTCCTTCCTTCCTTCCTTCCCGGCCTCTCCAACACTAACCCAACCTCAGCATAGCTTTCCTCTGTCCGTCCTTCCTCTGTCTGTCCTTCCTTCCTTCCTTCCTTCCTTCCTTCCCCTCCTCTCCAACACTAACCCAACCTTAGCATAGCTTTCCTCTGTCCTTCCTTCCTTCCTTCCTCTGTCCTTCCTTCCTTCCTTCCCGTCCTCTCCAACACTAACCCAACCTTAGCATAGCTTTCCTCTGTCCTTCCTCCCTTCCTTCTTTCCTCCGTCCTTCCTTCCTTCCTTCCCGGCCACTCCAACACTAACCCAACCATAGTATAGCTTTCCTCTGTCCTTCCTCCCTTCCTTCTTTCCTCTGTCCTTCCTTCCTTCCTTCCCGGCCTCTCCAACACTAACCCAACCATAGCATAGCTTTCCTCTGTCCTTCTTTCCTCTGTCCTTCCTTCCTTCCTTCCTTCCCGTCCTCTCCAACACTAACCCAACCTCAGCATAGCTTTCCTCTGTCCTTCTTTCCTCTGTCCTTCCTTCCTTCCTTCCTTCCCGTCCTCTCCAACACTAACCCAACCTCAGCATAGCTTTCCTCTGTCCTTCTTTCCTCTGTCCTTCCTTCCTTCCTTCCTTCCCGTCCTCTCCAACACTAACCCAACCTCAGCATAGCTTTCCTCTGTCCTTCTTTCCTCTGCCCTTCCTTCCTTCCTTCCTTCCCGTCCTCTCCAACACTAACCCAACCATAGCATAGCTTTCCTCTGTCCTTCCTCCCTTCCTTCTTTCCTCTGTCCTTCCTTCCCGTCCTCTCCAACACTAAACCCAACCTTAGCATAGCTTTCCTCTGTCCGTCCTTCCTTCCTTCCTTCCTTCCCGTCCTCTCCAACACTAACCCAACCATAGCATAGCTTTCCTCTGTCCTTCCTTCCTTCCTTCCTTCCCCTCCTCGCCAAAACCCAACAAACCCCCTACCTTAACTTCAACATGTTTTAATATAAACCCAATCTTAACCTTAGCATGTTTAATATCAGTTTATGGATCCTCAGTTTTTACTGTTCCTTCCTTCCTCCTTTCCTTCCTCCCTTCCTTCCTCTCTCCCTCCCTCCCCCCTTCCCTTCCTTCTTTCCTCCCTCCCTCCCACCTACCTTCCTTCCTTCCTTCTTCCTTCCTTCCTTCCTTCCTCCTTCTCTCTTTCTTTCCTCCCCCCTACCTTCCTCCCTTCCTTCTGTTCTTCTTTCCTTCCTTCCTTCCTTCCCTCCTTCCTTCTTTCCTCCCTTCCTTCCTCCTTTCCTTCCTTCCTCCCTCCCTTCTTTTTTCCTTCCCTCCCTCCCACCCTCCTTCCTTCTTTCCTCCCTCCCACCTACCTTCTTTCTTTCCTCCTTCCCACCTACCTTCCTTCCTTCCTTCTTTCCTTCCCTCCTTCCCCCCTTCCTTCCTCCTTTCCTTCCTTCCTTCCTTCTTCCTCCCTTCCTTCCTTCCTTTCCTTCCCTCTTCCCTCTTGGTGTTGTGAGCAGCAGCAGCAGATTAAAGCCGCTCGGACACATTTTGTCTGGTTGATGTTAAACTCAGAGTAAATATGACTTCTCTCCTCTTTTGGCTCTGCAGCCGTTTCATCTTCAACCTTTTAGCTCGAAAATGTCACGAAGCTGCTCGTCGTCTTCAGCTGCTCGTCCTCAGCAGCTTCACACCGTCTCTATAATGGCTCCTAACCACACGCCAAATACAGCAGGGAGCCAACACCGAGACAGGAACCGCCGTCCTCTCTGTGTCTCTGTCCTCTCTGAGTCCTCTCTCTGTGTCCTCTCTCTGTCCTCTCTCTCTCTGTCCTCTCTGTCCTCTCTCTGTCCTCTCTCTGTGTCCTCTCTCTCTCTGTCCTCTCTCTCTCTGTCCACTCTCTGTGTCCTCTGAGTCCTCTCTGTGTCCTCTCTGAGTCCTCTCTCTGGGTCCTCTCTCTGTCCTCTCTGTCCTCTCTGAGTCCTCTCTGTGTCCTCTCTCTGTGTCCTCTCTCTGTCCTCTCTGAGTCCTCTCTGAGTCCTCTCTCTGGGTCCTCTCTCTGTCCTCTCTGTCCTCTCTGAGTCCTCTCTGTGTCCTCTCTCTGTGTCCTCTCTCTGTCCTCTGAGTCCTCTCTGAGTCCTCTCTGAGTCCTCTGAGTCCTCTCTCTCTCTGTCCTCTCTCTGTCCTCTCTCTCTCTGTCCTCTCTCTCTGGGTCCTCTCTCTGTCCTCTCTCTCTGGGTCCTCTCTCTGTCCTCTCTCTGTCCTCTCTCTGTGTCCTCTCTCTGTCCTCTCTCTGTCCTCTCTGAGTCCTCTCTCTGTCCTCTCTCTGTGTCCTCTCTCTGTCCTCTCTCTGTCCTCTCTGAGTCCTCTCTCTGTCCTCTCTCTGTGTCCTCTCTCTGTCCTCTCTCTGTCCTCTCTGAGTCCTCTCTCTGTCCTCTCTGAGTCCTCTCTCTGTCCTCTCTCTCTGTCCTCTCTGAGTCCTCTCTGGGTCCTCTCTCTGTCCTCTCTCTCTCTGTCCTCTCTCTCTCTGTCCTCTCTGAGTCCTCTCTGTGTCCTCTCTCTGTCCTCTCTGAGTCCTCTCTGTGTCCACACACCACGGCTTTAACACCACATCTCTGAATGAGACTCTAACATGCTGCTGTCAGAGGACTTTTATTTTGTAAAGAAACAGGAAGTCCATAATAAGCTCTGATATATTTCAGTGTTCACGTTCTGCAGGTTCTCACACAGACGTGACATTTATGACATCACTCTGCAGCAGCCAGCTCTCGGGTCAAAGGTCAGAGGTCGGGTTTGTTTTGAGCTGAGAGAGAGGATGAAAGGAAGATGAAGACGATGATGAAGATGAAGATGATGATGATGAAGATACTCACTGCCGGATGAAGAGTCGTTGTTGAAGTCCAGAGCTTCCACGATCAACGTGTACGATCTCTGCAGAGAGACGGAGAGCGAAGGGTTAAACATGTTAAACTGATGATGTCATTAACCCTCCTGTTGTCCTCGAGTCAAGGAAGGAAAGGAGGGAAGGAGGGAAGGAGGGAGGAAGGAAGGAAGGAAGGAAGGAAGGAAGAAAGAAGGAAGGAAAGGAGGGAAGGAGGGAGGAAGAAAGGAAAGAAGGACAGAGGAAAGAAGAAAGGGAGGAAGGTAGGGGGAGGAAAGAAAGAGAGAAGGGTTAGGGTTAGGAGAGGAAGGAAGGAAGGAAGGAAGGAAGGAAGGAAGGAAGGAAGGAAAGGAGTAAGGACAAAAAGAGGAAGGAATTTAGGAGAGAAGGAAGGAAGGAAGGAATGAAGGAAAGGAGGGAAGGAGGGAGGAAGGAAGGAAGGAAGGAAGGTAGGGGGAGGAAAGAAAGAGAGAAGGGTTAGGGTTAGGAGAGGAAGGAAGGAAGGAAGGAAGGAAGGAAGGAAGGAAGGAAGGAAAGGAGTAAGGACAAAAAGAGGAAGGAATTTAGGAGAGAAGGAAGGAAGGAAGGAATGAAGGAAAGGAGGGAAGGAGGGAGGAAGGAAGGAAGGAAGGAAGGTAGGGGGAGGAAAGAAAGAGAGAAGGGTTAGGGTTAGGAGAGGAAGGAAGGAAGGAAGGAAGGAAGGAAGGAAGGAAGGAAAGGAGGAAGGACAAAAAGAGGAAGGAATTTAGGAGAGAAGGAAGGAAGGAAGGAATGAAGGAAAGGAGGGAAGGAGGGAGGAAGGGAGGAAGGAAGGAAGGTAGGGGGAGGAAAGAAAGAGAGAAGGAGGGAGAGAGGAAGGAAGGAAGGAAGGAGGGAGAGAGGAAGGAAAGAAGGAAGGAAAGAAGGAAGGAAAGAAGTAAGGACGAAAAGAGGGAGGAATTTAGGAGAGAAGGAAGGAAGGAAGAAAAGAAAGGAGTAAGGAGGGAGGGAGGAAGGAAGGAAAGAAGGAAGGAAGGAAGGACATAAACATTAAAACACTTTATTTACATTAGTGACAGGAAGTTAAAATGTTCTCAGTGTTACTACAAAATAAAATAAATGACCAATCTGAGGTTAAAGTGTAATAAAGTATCTACAGACACTACTATAAACATCACATTCAGCTCAGTCCAATAAATCTGTTAGAATAAGAATGATAATCTATAATAAAAAATAAAAACTATAATAAAATAAAAACAATAAAAGTTTTAATTATTATTTTATTTTATTTTATTTTGTATTTTTTTAGACGCAGGAAACAAAAACTCAAAACATCCTGAAGTCAGTTTTAGTCTCTAATTCCACTTTTTCTTTTTTTTTGTTTCACAGCATTCATGTGGTTTGTGGTGTGTGTGTGTGTCTCTCTCTCTCTCTGTGTGTGTGTGTGTGTCTCTCTCTCTCTCTGTGTGTGTATGTGTGTGTGTCTCTCTCTGTGTGTGTGTGTGTGTGTGTGTTTATGTGTGTGTGTGTGTGTGTGTGTGTATGTGTGTGTGTGTGTGTGTGTTACAGTCCTATTATTTGGTCTCTCTTTGTCTCTCTTAAAGCCACTGTCGCTCTCACCGCTATCGAATAACACACAGACCAGAGCCAGAGAGTGTGTGTGTGTGTTTATCCGTGTGTGTGTATGTGTGTGTGGTGTGTGTGTGTGTGTGTGTGGTTTGAGGCCTCTCTCTCTCTCTCTCTCTCTCTCTCTCTCCGTAGTGACACTGGCTTTCTAACATTCACACCATCTAAACTCTGAGCTCGACATCAACCAGACTCCAAAACTCAGAGCAGAGGAACACACACAGGGCTGGAGAGTGTGTGTGTGTGTGTGTGTGTGTGTGTGTGTGTGTGTGTGTGTGTGTGTGTGTGTATGTGAGAGAGAGCTGTTTGAAGCCACAGACATGATTTATGGTTCAGGTTTAAAGGGCAGCATTATGTCAGCGTGTTTCCATCCACCTGGTTTATGAGCGTCGGAGTGGAAACAGGAAAGAGTCCAGAGTCAAGAAAGGAAGGAAGGAAGGGAGGAAGGAAGGAAGGAAAGGAGGGAGGAAAGGAAAGGAGGGAGGAAGGAAAGGAGGGAAGGAGGGAGGGTGGAAGGGAGGAAAGAAAAAGGAAGGAAAGGAGGGAGGAAGGATAAAGGAAGGAAAGGAGGGAGGAAGGAAGGAAGGAAGGGAGGGAGGAAGGAAGGAGGGAGGGTGGAAGGGAGGAAAGAAAAAGGAAGGAAAGGAGGGAGGAAGGATAAAAGGAAAGGAAAGGAGGGAGGAAGGGAGGAAAGGAAAGGAAAGGAAAGAAGAAAGGAGGGGGGGGGAAAGGAGGAAGGAAAAAGGAAGGAAAGGAAGGAAGGAAGGAGGGAGAAAGGAAGGAAGAAAGGAAAGGATGGAGGAAGGAGGGAAGAAAGGGGGATGGAGGAAGTACAGACAGAAGGAAGGAAGGAAGGAAGGAAGGAAGGAAGGAAGGAAGGAAGGAAGGAAGGGAGGAAAGAAGAATAAGACGGGGTCAATTTGACCCGGGAGGACGGCACGAGGGTTAAGAAGCTCTGATGAAGATATAATAACACAAATATCTGCTTTAAAGTTGAGTTTCAGCTCATAGTTTCCTGTTCTGGTTCACTCTCAGCGCTCTCATATACCCCTTTTCCACCGAGCTGGAGCCAGTGCTGGTTCGGAGCTAGTGCTAGAGTCAGTGCTCAGTTGGTGCTAATCCAAGCACCTCTTACGAACCTGTTGCTTTTCCACCGCCAAGGAGCCACGCGATTACGTCACTGTATAACGGAGCCAGCGCTCGCCTCTGAAGCACTTCCATGATTCACCAGTGAGAGGCGAAGAAATGAAGAAGAAGAAGAAGAAGAAGAAGAAGAAGAAAAAGAAGAAGAAGAAGAAGAAGACAAAGAAGAAGAAGAAGAAGAAGACGACAGCTCTGGCAAAAAAATATAAAAATAGTACCTTTAATCAACAAATCTTTAACCCTCTGTAAATGCCACGTCAGCTAATGAACGTTAGCCCCGTTAGCCCCGCTAGCCCCGCTAGCCGGCTAATAAACGCTAACCCCGCTAGCCAGCTAATAAACGTTAGCCCCGCCCCCAGTCCGCTGACGTAATCGGTTCTTGCTTTAGACCAGCAAAGAGTCGGTGCTTGCTCTGGCTCCGTTCTGAGGCTCGGGGCTGGAGCTTTGGCGGTGGAAAAGCAAAGAACCGGTGCTTAGTCTAGTCAGGCTCTGGCTCCAAACAAGCACCAGCACCAGCTCCAGCTCCAGCTCCAGCTTTAGTGGAAAAGGGGTATCATAGTGTGGTTTTCAAAATAAAAGCTGTTTAAAAAGTGGCTGTACTCTACCTGCTCAGCACCAAACAGCAAACACTATGATCATTATGTCCTCTCAGGTTTTTCTTTCTGTTTTATTATCAGCTGCTTGTTGACAGTAACAACATTTCTCTTTCACTGAATCAGGACGAGAATCAGTCTGTCCTCTCCGGCTCGTTTAAAACTGATCCTGATCTGATTCACACACACCTGAGTTTAACACGTGATCAGCTGCTTCTACAACACAAGCAGAGTAAAACCATGTTAGTATTCTCACATTAAACATCATTTAGCTTGTTCCTTTTACATG
>NC_070579.1:2635499-2672999 GCF_027409825.1 Scomber japonicus | reverse complement strand
AAGTGTCCCGAAGCTGAAGACACCTGCAGAGGAAGATGATGAGGAAGGTTCAATAAAGGTTCAGATAAAACATGTTAAACATCTGATTCATTTCTAATGCATTAATACATGTCCAAATTCTCCGATTCCAGCTTAAACGTGAATATTTAAGGTGTCTTTTGTCCTCTGTTACAGTAAACTGAATATCACTGAGTTTTTGGGACATTTGAGGACATTATTTTGGACTTTTGGGACATTTTTAGACCAAACTGATCTAATAATAAAGAAAATTGATTAATCACTAATGAAAATAATTGTTAGTTGCAGCTTTGTTTTGGTTTAATATTAGTTGGCTACTACTACTACTACTACTAATACTACCACTATTAATACTTCTATTACTACTAGGACTGTTACTACTACTAATACTACTAATACTACTACCAATACTACTAACTGCTACTATTATTACCACTACTACTACTACTACCAATACTACTACATACCACTACTAGTACTATTACCACTACTACTAGTAATACTATATTACTCTTTTCAACAGTGATGTTTGAAATTAGCAGATTTTTTCATGGTGAGTTTAACCAACGACTAACTGAATATTCATATCTGCAAACATTTACAGGATCTCAATAAAAATATAACAGGTGGATTATTTTCTCCCCGTCATAAACACCGCTGAGCATTTCCTTTACCATCATGTTAGCAATGAGAGACGCAACGTTAGCTTTCTCTCTGTTGACGTACTAGTTTGGTGATTAGCGTCAGGTCCGTCTCCCTTAGCAACCGTCACAGCAGACAGCAGCTTTTTGTCCATGTGAAGCCACCGTAGCTCAACTCTGCTCCACATATTTCACACCTGACAACATTATCCTTTACTTCCTGGAAGCTTTTAAACCACGCTGGACTTTAGTGTGTCTTCGTCTGCATCATGTTCCCTCCAGTCAGCTAGCTAGCAGGCTAACTTACTACAGAGTCAGCTAGCTAGCAGGCTAACTTACTACAGAGTCAAATTCACTCTGTTAGAGCTCCTCCTAGTGGCTGAAAGTGAGAATTACACCCCAGCAGCTGTTAATAAACCTGAACACTAGACTACACAACTCAGTGACTCAAAAAAGTTTATAATGAAAATGAATAAATAAATAAAACGACCACAGCACAAATGATTAAACAGTCTGTGATGACTTAATTTTACACTTTTATAGTTATTTAATTAATTAAACACAAGAAGCTTAGAGCTCCTCCTCGTGGCTGAAAGTGAGAATTACACTCCAGCAGCTGTTAATGAACCTGAATACTAGACTACACAGCTCAGTGACTCATTAAAGGCCCACAGTATGAAGGTTGATGTTCGTCCCGCAAACGATTATTTGGTTATTCAGTTTTAATGACTCATTCAATCCAACTTTATTCATTAAGCACTTTAACACAACGGAAGAATAAATAAGAGACGTAACAGCTCACATGAGGCCCAACATTACATATAAAATACAAAAATAAATGAAAAGACATAAAACATGAGTAAAGATAATAATAGCCACGCAATAAAAAGCAATGAAAATAAATCAAGTAGGTGTCAACATCTCACTAGACTCATCTCTAATCTGGTTAATGATCTCTAAAATCTCTTTAATCTTAAATTCTGTGATTTTACACACAAACTTCCTCCTTTAGCAGCTTTAACGTTAAAGATTTTCACATGTTCGTTTAGTTTTTATGTTTTATATTTTTATATCTTTGGACAATTTTTGGCTCTCCACAAAAACGTTGAACAAAGCGACGAAGAAACTATCGATTATTCTCATTATCGACTAATCTGCTGATTATTTTCAGACTGAATCAATTCATGTTTTGGTCTATAAAACCACCAAAGAACCACAATCACAATCTTCTACATCATTAACCCCTTACATACTGTTCATGGTGAAATTTAACCCATTTTCTTTACATTTAAGAGCTTTAAAAACATCACATACACCCTGAATATATAAAAATGCATCATATTTTTATTTTTGTGCAGCTGATACACATTTTTATATATGCAAATGTACAAATTTAACCTGTTTTTAGTCAAAAAAATGTAAAAAAAAAAAATCAGCATTCAAACATGTTCATATTGTACAAAATCTTCTCTTGGACCATAAAATAGTGACTGTGAATGTCTTTAAACCAAACAGAATGACTAATCAAACATTTATTAATGACTGATGGGGGATTTTTGAATGTGAATTGGTGCAGAGACTAATTATGAATCAGAATATGAACAGTATGTAAAGGGTTAAAGTGTTTTTACCTGAAAGTATAAAGATTTAAGTTGCTCTAATGTGAGACGAGGAGAGAAAATCACCTCATATTCTGCAGCTTCAAAGACATTTTGGACGAATCAGCAGCAAGAAATGAAGTGTCAAACATCCTGCAGCATCTTAAACATGAAGATTATCTGCTTCTCTCTGTTCTACATCACTGTCAACTCAATATATTCAGACATTTAACCCACTAAACACTGAACAGATGAATCATTGCAGACGTGGAGGTTAAACATCTTCACCTGCACATATGTCATAGTTAAAGCTTCATGTTCTGTCTGATGGGTTAAAGTTATCAGTGTGTGTGTGTGTGTGTGTGTGTGTGTGTGTGTATACGAGCAGAGTCACCGAGTTCAGCAGAGTCAGCAGGAAACAGCCTGAATCCATCATGTTCGGGACACTTTTACTTTACGACTCGAGCGCTCCCTGAAGCTAAACTCACACTGACGGACACACTGCCAGACTAACTCCTCAAATTTCAATTTAAAAAAAACCCCAAACAGGAATAATTATGTCCAACCTCAGACTGAGCTCATGTGATACAAACCTGACAAATATTACGGAGCCACAATCTCATTAAAAAGTTTTAAATGATGTCCACAAGTCTTAATATGAACTAATCTTTAACATGAGAGCAGACTGACTGACTGAGTGCTGAGACTGATCTGGGTTGAAAAGTTTAAACCTTCTTTTTCACCTTTACATGAACATTTAACATGATTCAAAGATAAAAAGTGGTTTAAACTTCGGTTTTTCTCATCTGACTGCAGGTTCAGTGTGAGACAAACACAAACAGAACTTAATCAGCTGTTTTACCTCTTTTAAAAAATGGGCATATTTCACTATAATCTGAATATTTTAACATTTTAAAAGTTTAAAACTACTCGTTCAGATCACTTTTACAACTTTTCTTCCACTTTCACCGCAGATTAATGAGCTGTCAGCAGAGGAAAGCAGAAACATAAAACAAAAAAAAAGATGTATGCCATGTTTCTGTTTGTTGCTGTGATCCAGAGAAACCTGAAACATGAGCGGGCCTGTGTTGTACCTGGATGCGGGCGCAGAGCAGCAGCAGCGCGGCCGGGAGGAGCAGCAGGAGGACGGGGCTCCGGGTGAGGCTCATGCCGGCGGACGGTTGCTGCCTGGCGGATCTCTGTGCTCAGTGGAAGTCGGTGCGACCCTCCGCTCCAGGTTTAAACCCCTCCGGATGGGACATGCACCAGCTATCCTTTCCAATAAAAGCAAAAAATAAATAAAAGCCAAAAAGCAAAAGATCCGTGGACAGTCCTGCTTCCTTTTGTCTGCTATTGTCCTTGTTCCTGCGTCTCTCAGCTGATCTCAGTCTGCAGCCCGGACAGCAGAGTACCAGCAGCTCCTGCAGGAGGTTGGCTAATATCCTCCCACTGATCCCACCCATGCATTAATATTCATGAGGTCGGTTTGTTTACATTGAGTTCACAGAGAGGTGGAGAAGTGCCTTCACACATGGAGCCGAAAAACTCCCCCAAAACTGACATGAGAGGACTTTAACGTCTCAATGATAATTATACAAACACAAGAAAATGAAGAAGATGAAGAAAGATGAAGGAGACCTGCTGCAGTTTAAACTAATAGTCAAAGGTTTTGCTTCTTTGATGAAAGTTTGGGTCATTTTGCTGTAATGCTTCTTCAGGTATGGTGGCTCGGAAATGTCAAAATGTTCCTAAAAAAAATAAAAAAATCATACTGTACAGATTTCTTGAAGCAGAACATTATAATATTCTTCTTTTCTGAAATTTTATGTAATTTTTCAGTAATGTTGCCTTTATGCGTCTTCAGGTATGGTGGCTCGGACATGTCAACATTTTCCTAAAATTAAAAAAAACATTTAAAAAACATAATTTAAAGAGTTCTTGAGGCAGCAAATTATAATATTCTTCTTTTCTGAAACTTTACTAAAAGTAAACTGTGTTGTGTTGTGTGGAAGTTACGACAAGTTCACGTCTGTATTTCTGTGCATTTAAAATTTAAAATAAATAATCTTTCAGGACTTCGGGATCCGTAATAAAAACCTAAATTATTAGGATGAAAAGTACATGTGATTATAATTTTCCAATGAATAAAAAAACAATTAAAATACAAAAATATTCAAAATAAATCAACAGGAGCACTAATACACATGTTTCCCTTGTGTCTATTTTCTATTGAGTTAAATAATTAATATGAATATTTATATTTACACTAAATGTTCAGAAGAATGTAGAAATAAAGAAATGATTGCACCGTTTTGATTTCTATCGTCAATAAATGAACAAATAAGTCAGATTCCTGCTGTTAAAATAACCACCTGATGATGTCACAACTCCACCATCATCATCATCATCATCATCATCATCATCATCATCATCATCACCATCTAGATTTTCCATTTCATTCATTATTCATCACATGACTTCTATATAAATACATTTAATTCAGATTTTCTTCTTTATTCACATTTATGTTTTATTTCTTTTTCTTCTTTGAAATTATAGATGTTTTATTTTTGATTTTTTTTGTAAAATTTTCTTATAACATTTAAACATTTGAGCAGCAGCAATAAAATTAAACTTAAAATAGTCTTAAAATCTAAAAAAAAAGGACATTTTTACCTCCATCAGAGCGATAAACAACAATTACTGAGATAGATTTTCAGAATAAAACGCAGAATATTACATTTTTAAATATTGTATTTTACATCATTTTATTTTTATGTATTATTTGGACATAAAAAGACAAATTAAAGGAATTTATAATATATTTAAAAGCTTTAAGCATCAACTGTATAATATATAAAACGAGGTGACGACAGATTCAGAGAGAAATATGTGAAACGTGTTTGAGTGGAGGAATGAAAGGAGGCGGTGTTTTTGGGAGGGGTGGGGTGGGGGTGGGGGGGGGGGTGATGGGCGGAGGGGGAGGTGATCATGAATTAGAGCCTGAGCGACAGAACAAAGGTGGCTCCTCTTTATTCTCACATTAGAGCAGCTGGGCCCTTTTTCCCCTCAAGAAGCCCCATGAATAGATTATTGGACCGCTGTCAAAGAGAAAGATACAAAACAAAACACCACCCAAACCCTGCTACCCCCCCCCCCACCCAGCGCCACCCCTAACAACCACCCTAAACACCCTAAACACCAGCCCCGACCCCCCATCGGACCAGCATGAGACCGACCCCCCTTAAAAACATGAGGTTTGAGGTCCAGACGTTTGAAATGAATCCTGAACACATTTCTATGAACAATTCCTTCAAATTAAAAGCGCAGATATGAGGTTTGATCATGTGACTTCAATCAGGAGCGTTTTTTTCTAATCTGGCGCCCCCCGCTGGCAGGAATCAGCACTACATCATCATCATCAGTCTGGGTCTGATTTATTAAAGGTCTGCGTGTGGAAAAAAATGTGCAAACTGATCTACTAACACAGCGCATCTTTCAACTGTACAAGATAAAACCAGGAGGGGAGTTCTGGTCCTCTGAAATGAAGCCAACCAGGAAGTAACTTAGAGCTGCATTCTATCAAAAGGCCACCAGGGGGCGACCGTCTCTATACAAGTCAATGGAGAATTCACCAACTTCTCACTTGATTTCTAACCTCAGTAAACGTTTTCAAAATGTGTTTATGGTCTCAATCGCTAGTTTAAAGCCTTCTTCAATGCAGTATGATGTTCATTTGGGACATTTTGGCCTCCCTGATTTTATATGTGACAATAAAGCAGGGTATGCATTAGGGGGTGGCTACGTCCTGATTGACAGGTTGATTGACCAATGTCCTCGAGATCCAGCCCTCGCAACCATAGCAACCTCCCCGCTCCACCCATGGCCCCGCCTCATGCCCATATAAGTAGAATCCATGTTTTTATTTTTCCCAGCATGCACCTGAAATGTTCAAGATGGCGCTGCCTAGATCAGAAACTATTGGCTTCCGAGCAGCAGTCCACAAACCATTTCTTTTATTCAGTCTGTGGGAAGAACCTACAATGGCCGTGAAAATCACAAAAAAAGCAGAAGGCCTTGTAGCGGCTGATAACGTAATAATTTTGACCATTGTTATAATGTAAGAAGCCAATAACCTAATTATTTTATGCTTTTTTATTAAAGTGCCATGGAAGTGTAACACCTCATATCCAATAAATGAAACTTAAATAAAGTGAAATTAGTATATTATTACATTACATTTGTAAAGTTTTGTTTTTTTACCAGGCCAATAACATAATAACTTATTAATTTAATGGCTTATTACATTAAAAAAAACAGGCAAAAACATGGCTGCCTATCTGGAACATTTAGATATAAAGGCTCATTATAAGGCAACGATAACATGACGATTCCTATTTTCAGGTGATCAAACACTAATTAAAACATACTAATAATATAAATATTATACTCCATTTCTGTCACGTTTCTTCTGCTACATGCCATTAAATCTTTACACACTGCACCTTTAATTCACTACAAGTATTATCTTTGACTTCCTTTTACCGCCTCATCGGTGGCCTCCAGCTGGGCTTTTAGATCTCAGTTAAACACACACTGAATAAATAAATATGTACTGCTCACTGATTGTTCAAACTGAGCTCTGTAACCAGTAATCAGCGGCTCATTGTAGTTCTTAACCCTCCTGTTGTGCTCCCGGGTCAAATTGACCCATCTGTTTTGACTCTTCCTTCCTTCCTTCCTTCCTTCCTTTCCTTCCCTCCTTCCTTCCCTCCTTTCCTTCCTTCCTCCTTTACTTCCTTCCTCCCTTCTTCCTTCCTCCTTTCCTTCCCTTCCTTCCTTCCTCCTTTCCTTCCTTCCTTCATCTCCCTTTCTTCCTTCCCTCCTTCCTCCCTCCCTTCCTCCCTCCTTTCCTTCCTTCTTCCTCCCTTCCTTGACTCGAACACAACAGGAGGGTTAACCAACAGGAGTAAACAGAGCATTTGTGTGGGACTATTTTCAGCAGTGGAAGGATCTACATGTGATGCTCCAGTGAGTATTTCTGGCAGCAGGACTGTGACTTCATTTGTAGGTTTGAGGTAAAGTCAGATGTGTTCTAGTAGCTCGTTCCCCGGCCGCAGCTCGCTGTGGATGAAGCACACGAGTCGCAGTGGGGAGGCAGCCGGGGCCGAGCCGCTGGCCGATGATCAACCTTCGTGGTTGTTTTGAGGCTTCGGCGCTCGGTCTCTCCCCCCGAGGTCAGAGAGAAGAGAGAGAGAGAGAGAGAGAGAGAGAGAGGAAGAAAAGCAAGCGTGGGAAGTTTTCACACAGAGCTGGATGTTCATTCACAGGACGACGCTTCTTCTTTTTACTCTGAAATTACACCATTACACACGGAGAGAGACGCAGCAGGGAGATATTTAATAAGTCCAGGGTCAAAGGACACAACAGTATTAGTGAGGTTTGTTTGTGTCCATGTGGTTTAGTTTAAATTTAAAGGGTTAAAATGTGAAAATAAACGTATGAATAACTTCAGACATTCTTTTTTTGTGGACCCAGCATCAAATTTCTGCTTTTAATCCATTCAGAGAGAATATATTAGAGGATTATGGTAAAAAGGTGGTGTAACCATAAAAACTTTGTGCCAAATAATTCAACTCGCTTAAAAACTGTAAATAGTCAATAAAACACCTTCCTTCCTTCCTTCCTTCCTTCCTTCCTTCCTTCCTTCCTTCCTTCCTACCTAACACCATATCAACTAGTTTGGCATGATCTTACATTATAACTTTTATATTAAATAAAGCTAATGGAATACTATTGTTCTAAATATTACATTTCATCTGGTTACCATGGAGATCAGGAAACATTTACATGTTTTAAATGAAGTCATTATTAGTATAAGTCCACTTAAACACACTGTAGCTGATACAATATTTAATATTTATCATTCTTTTGTGGTTACACCATTTGACATTTTCAGGAGCATTCAGTCTTACTTTTGGTAAAAAAGTAAGTAAAAAGCCGAGTTAGCCACCAAGCCGAGTTAGCCACCAAGCTAGCCACCAAGCTAGCCGCTGAGTTAGCCGCCGAACTAGCCGCCGAGTTAGCCGCCAAGCTAGCAACCGAGTTAGCCACCAAGCCGAGTTAGCCACCAAGCTAGCCGCCGAGTTAGCCGCCGAGCTAGCAGCCTAGTTAGCCACCGAGCTAGCAGCTGAGTTAGCCGCCGAGCTAGCAGCCGAGTTAGCAGCAGAAAGCTCTCAGACGTAGCGTCCATGTTTCTGGTAGAGGTGGTGACTTTGATTGACAGGTGACACTTGGTAGGGGGCGGGGTTTCCGCGGACTCGGTGGCCACGCCCACAGCGTTTGGGAGCAGAGAAAGAGGCTGATTTTTACACAACTTTGAAGCCTAATTTCATATATTTGGCGATTTTTTTAATCATTGAAATTTGGCAGGGTGGTTAACAAAACACTTTTCTGTGGTATGTCAAACTCAGAACACATATTTATTCTTACTTTACACAGACTTTAAAGTTCACTCACATGTCCAGCTAATGTTGTGAAGAAGCAAAACACGATGTTGTTGAGAATCATCTGCAGTTTTATTTTCTGGGTCACTTTTGAGTCAACAAGGTTTTTTTTACAACATTGGAGCATTTTGAAATCATCACACTGTGCTTCACCCTGCAGCCGAGGCTCATGGGTATCGTAGTGTTCTTATCTTTCCGCCTGAATCACAGACACAACAAGATTTCTCGGAAACCAAGTTGAAATGATATAAACTGGTGTCAGAAAAGGGAATACAGAATAACAAAAAGCAGCAGTGATACTGAACTTTTTCCACCACAGTTTAACTTTTACATTACAACACAAAAACACTCCCATTAAGAAAACACACCGCCGAGCCAAGACACACAGAGAGACACAAGAAGTCCCTAAAACTGTGAAAAACACTGAGCGAGGAGAAATACTATCATTGGTTTTGGCTCCGTTGTGATGACAGTTTAAGGGTTAGATAATAAAGATTAACTGTTGGTTTGTTTCCTGTCATCATGATCTCAGATATTAACTAGAAATAATGATGAAAACAAGCAAAGTCAGAGTTATAAGAGACTGAAATGATTCTGGGTCATCAGGTAAAAGGTCAAATCTCTGTGATTCATAGTGTTGAACAGTGTTAGTGGAGATGATTTAAGAGAGTGAAATGATTCTGTGTGACGTATGGTGGGAAAGTTAACTGGGAGTCTAACTGATGGTTAACACTGCAGGAACTCAACCTCCACCCAAAAGTGGGCCAAATCGGATCCCTCGGCGGGCCGGTTCTGGCCCACAAGCCACATGTTTGACACCTCTGCTATAGAGTATCAATCATTCCCCAATCCCGAAGGAGTCTAGTTGGTTAGATTCGTTGGCCCAGAGCAGGTGTGTTTATGAGCGGGGCACCAATCCAAGTCCAAACCTGTGAAATCCAGATTCCTTGCAGCCAAATCTGGCAAATATTTGGACCAAGAAGCAGCTTGTTGTTGTTCCACCAAACCTGTTACCCTGCAGGCGTTAGTGAGGCCGACTGTGGCTGAAAATGGACTCTCTCACTGTTGGTTTGTTTCCTGTCATCATGATCTCAGATATTAACTAGAAATAATGGTAAAAACAATCAGAGTCAGAGTTATAAGAGACTGAAATGATTCTGGGTCATCAGGTAAAAGGTCAAATCTCTGTGTTGATCAGTGTTAGTGGAGATGATTCAGACCAGAGTGTGATGCATTGTGGGAAAGTGAACTGGGAGTCTAACTGATGGTTAACACTGCAGGAACTCAACCTCCACCCAAAACCTGCAGAGTATCAATCATTCCCCAATCCCAAAGGAGTCTAGTTGGTTAGATTCCCAAAGCAGGTGTGTTTATGAGCAGAGCACTAAACACTGACTCACTCACTGTTGGTTTGTTTCCTGTCATCATGATCAGATATTAACTAATGGTGCTTTTCCACTACACAGTTCCAGCACTACTCGGCTCGGCTCGGCTCGGCTCGACTCGGTTCCAGGAACTTTTCCATTACAAAAAGGTACCTACTCAACGTGGGTGGGGTCGTCATAGCAACGGCTGCCTTAAACTGCTGTGACTTCGTTATATACGCGACACAAACACACAAACAACGGAGGACATGGAGGCGATGGTGTACTTGCTGCTGTATGTGGCTTTCTGTCACACTTCCTTCCTTCCTTCCTTCCTTCCTTCCTTCCTTCCTTCCTTCCTTCCTGCTGTATGTGGCTTTCTGTCACACTTCCTTCCTTCCTTCCTTCCTTCCTGCTGCTGTATGTGTCTTTCTGTCACACACACTTCCTTCCTTCCTTCCTTCCTTCCTTCCTTCCTGCTGCTGCATGTGTCTTTCTGTCACACACACTTCCTTCCTTCCTTCTTTCCTTCCTGCTGCTGTATGTGTCTTTCTGTCACACACACTTCCTTCCTTCCTTCCTTCCTTCCTTCCTTCCTTCCTTCCTTCCTTCCTGCTGCTGTATGTGTCTTTCTGTCACACACACTTCCTTCCTTCCTTCCTTCCTTCCTCCCTGCTGCTGTATGTGTCTTTCTGTCACACACACTTCCTTCCTTCCTTCCTTCCTTCCTGCTGCTGTATGTGGCTTTATGTCACACTTCCTTCCTTCCTTCCTTCCTTCCTGCTGCTGTATGTGTCTTTCTGTCACACTTCCTTCCTTCCTTCCTTCCTTCCTTCCTTCCTTCCTTCCTTCCTTCCTTCCTTCCTTCCTTCCTGCTGCTGTATGTGTCTTTCTGTCACACACACTTCCTTCCTTCCTTCCTTCCTTCCTTCCTGCTGCTGTATGTGTCTTTCTGTCTCACACAAAGCAAGAGAAGAGAAACCAATCACTGTAACGCTGTTGTTGGGATTTAAAATGCCGGCTTTTGGCGCTTTTCCTCTACACAGTTCCAGCACGGCTCGGCTCACCTCAACTCAGTTTTCTCTGCGTCTCCACTAGGGATAGTAGCTGGTACCTGGTACTTTTTTAGTACCTGCTCTGCTGAGGTTCCAAGCGAGCCGAGCCGATACTAAATGTGACGTCATCAGACTGCCGGCCTCTGACTGGTCAGAGTTGTCGCTGGAAGATCATGAGCCGTCCCACACAAGAATCAAAGCCACCATTTTTAAATACCGGCAACATTGTAACAGCCATACAAAGCCATTTTGTTGCTTTGTGTGTGACAGAAAGACACAGGAAGGAAGGAAGGAAGGAAGGAAAGATGGAAGGGAGGAAGAAGGAAGGAAGTGTGTGAGACAGAAAGCCACATACAGCAGCAGGAAGGAAGGGAGGAAGGAAAGATGGAAGGGAGGAAGAAGGAAGGAAGTGTGTGAGACAGAAAGCCACATACAGCAGCAGGAAGGAAGGAAGGAAGGAAGGAAAGGAAGGCTCGGCTCGGTTGGAACTTCAGCAGAGCAGATACTAAAAAAGTACCAGGTACCGAGTCGAGCCGAGTTGAGTCATGCTGGAAGTGTGTAGAGGAAAAGCTCCATTAGTGAATCCAAAGTCTTTATTACTGATAGAAATAATGGTCACAACTATCAGAGTCAGATTATAAGAGAGTGAAATGATTCTGGGTGAAAGGTTAGACAGCTGAGCTCTGAGTCAAACCGCTGGAGCTGAATCAGACCAGAGTGTGATGCATGCTGGGAAAGTGAACTGGGAGTCTAACTGATGGTTAAACACTGTGGGAACTCTTAGTCAATCATTCCTGGAAGATTCAACCTCCACCCAAAAACCTGCAGAGTATCAATCACTCCCCAATCCTGAAGGAGTCTAGTTGGTTAGATTAGCTGGCCCTTCCTCCCTTCCTTTCCTTCCTTCCTTCCTTCCTTCCTTCCTTCCTTCCTTCCTTCCTTCCTTCCTTCCTTCCTTCCTTCCTTCCTTCCTTCCTTCCTTCCTTCCTTCCTTCCTTCCTTCCTTTCTTCCTTTCTTGGTTAACACTCTTAGTCAATCATTCCTGGAAGATTCAACCTCCACCCAAAACCTGCAGAGTCCCAATCACTCCCCAATCCTGAAGGAGTCTAGTTGGTTAGGTTCCCAGAGCAGGTGTGTTTATGAGCCGAGCACCAATCCAAGTCCAAACCTGTGAAATCCCAAATTCCTTGAAGCCAAATCTGGCAAATATTTGGACCAAGAAGCAGCTTGTTGTTGTTCCACCAAACCTGTTACCCTGCAGGCGTTAGATACTCACTCACTCTCATAGCAGGGTTACCTCAGATCAACAGGATCCAGCAGAAATAACCAATAGAGGAATATTAATAAATAATAATAATAATAAGATTAAGTATTAATTGAACAGTCACAAAACTTGCAGCTTAAATACATTGAAATTAAAACAGACTTTCTATTTTTTTGCTCATCAGAACAGAAAAGTATTTAAGGATTCAGTCGAGATTCAGTTTGTTGGGACGTTAACTCTCTGAAATCATCACAATGTGGACTTTTCTCTTTTTTTTGGTCTTCCTTTTTTTAATTAATTAATTCATTTTTAAATTATTATTATTTTTATTATATATATTTTTTTATTTTTAAATATTATTATTTTTATTATATTTATTTTTTATTTTTAAATTATTATTATTTTTATTATATTTATTTTTTATTTTTAAATTATTATTATTTTTATTATATTTATTTTTTATTTTTAAATTATTATTTTTATTATATTTATTTTTTATTTTTAAATTATTATTTTTATTATATTTATGTTTTATGTTTAAATTATTATTATTTTTATTATATATATATTTTTTTAATTATTATTTTTATTACATGTATTTTTTATTTTTAAATTATTATTATTATTATTATACATATTTTTTTATTTTTAAATTATTATTATTATTATATTTATTTATTTATTT
This sequence comes from Scomber japonicus, assembly GCF_027409825.1. Taxonomy (NCBI): domain Eukaryota; kingdom Metazoa; phylum Chordata; class Actinopteri; order Scombriformes; family Scombridae; genus Scomber; species Scomber japonicus. The sequence goes on along the minus strand of NC_070579.1, from coordinate 2,659,867 downwards.
TTAAATTATTATTATTTTTATTTATTTTTTTAATTATTATTATTTATTTATTTATTTATTTATTTTTTCTAATGTATTCTTGGTTATTGGTAAGGCAAGGCAGTTTTATTTATATAGCACATTTCATACACAATGGCAATTCAATATTTTTTTTTTTTTGGTGTCTAGATGTTTGTGAAAAGTCTCTACCTTGTTTCTGTGTATTAATCTTAAAATCAATAAAAAAAAGAAGAGGGGGGGCGGGGGGGGGGGATCATATGGACAGTTCAGAAGAAAGTTAGGGTTAGGGTCTTTTAGCAACATCACAGCTCAGAGAGTCTGTTTGGTTCCAGCAGAAGAAGAAAAGCAGCTCTCAGCTAAACATCTATATAATACATCTAGATATTATAATATGTGTCTTTAATATTAACGTTAGCAGATGATTCATGCAGACCTGAGACCTGAGACCTGAGACCTGAGACCTGAGACCTGAGACCTGACTGATTTACACCATATAAACACTTTCTACTTAACTCTCTGTTTCCATATAAACAGCAAACAGCCACCAACAGTCTTCCTTCCTTCTGTCCTTCTTTCCTTCCCTCCTTCCTTTCTTCTGTCCTTCCCTCCCTCCTTTCCTCCTTTCCTTCCTTCCTTCTGTCCTTTCTTCCTTCCTCCCTTCCTTCTTTCCTTCCTTCCTCCCTTCTTTCTGTCCTTCTTTTCCTTCCTCTCTACCTTCCTTCCTTCCTTCCCTCTTTCCTCCCTCCCTCCTTTCCTTCCTTCCGTCCTTCTATCCTTCCTTCCTTCCTTCCTTCCTTCCTTCCTTCTTTCCTTCCTCCCTCCTTTCCTTCCTTCCTTCCTTCCTTTTTTCCTTCTTTCCTTCCCTCCTTCCTTTCTTCTGTCCTTCCCTCCCTCCTTTCCTTCCTTCCTTCTGTCCTTTCTTCCTTCCTCCCTTCCTTCCTTCTTTCCTTCCTTCCTCCCTTCTTTCCTTCCTTCCTCCCTTCTTTCTGTCCTTCTTTTCCTTCCTCTCTACCTTCCTTCCTTCCTTCCCTCTTTCCTCCCTCCCTCCTTTCCTTCCTTCCGTCCTTCTATCCTTCCTTCCTTCCTTCCTTCCTTCCTTCTTTCCTTCCTCCCTCCTTTCCTTCCTTCCTTCCTTCCTTTTTTCCTTCTTTCCTTCCCTCCTTCCTTTCTTCTGTCCTTCCCTCCCTCCTTTCCTTCCTTCCTTCTGTCCTTTCTTCCTTCCTCCCTTCCTTCTTTCCTTCCTTCCTCCCTTCTTTCTGTCCTTCTTTTCCTTCCTCTCTACCTTCCTTCCTTCCTTCCCTCTTTCCTCCCTCCCTCCTTTCCTTCCTTCCGTCCTTCTATCCTTCCTTCCTTCCTTCCTTCCTTCCTTCTTTCCTTCCTCCCTCCTTTCCTTCCTTCCTTCCTTCCTTTTTTCCTTCTTTCCTTCCCTCCTTCCTTTCTTCTGTCCTTCCCTCCCTCCTTTCCTTCCTTCCTTCTGTCCTTTCTTCCTTCCTCCCTTCCTTCCTTCTTTCCTTCCTTCCTCCCTTCTTTCTGTCCTTCTTTTCCTTCCTCTCTACCTTCCTTCCTTCCTTCCCTCTTTCCTCACTCCCTCCTTTCCTTCCTTCTTCCTCCCTTCCATCTTCATGCAGACCTGTGTGGAGCTTCACATCAACACATCAAACTAACAGAAAGCTCATATACTCCTTACTCCTTTCCTTCCTTCCTTCCTTCTGTCCTCCTTTTCTCCCTACTTCCCTCCTTCCTCCCTTCCTTCCTTCCTTCCTTCCTCCCTTCCTCCTTTCTTTCCCTCCTTCCTTCTCTCCTAAATTCTTTCCTCTTTTCGTCCTTTCTCCTTTTCTTCCTTCCTTCCTTCCTTCCTTCCTCCTTTTCTCCCTACTTCCCTCCTTACTCCTTTCCTTCCTTCCTTTTTTCCTCCTTCCTCCTTTCCTTCCTCCCTTCCTCCTTTCTTTCCCTCCTTCCTTCTCTCCTAAATTCTTTCCTCTTTTCGTCCTTTCTCCTTTTCTTCCTTCCTTCCTTCCTTCCTCCTTTTCTCCCTACTTCCCTCCTAACTCCTTTCCTTCCTTCCTTTTTTATTCCTTCCTCCTTTCCTTCCTTCCTTTTTTCCTCCTTCCTCCTTTCCTTCCTTCTCTCCCAACTTCCTTCCTCTTTTCCTCCCTCCCTCCCTCCCTCCTTAGGAAGGAAAGTAGTAACGAGGAAAAGAGGAAGGAAGGAAGGAAGGAAGCTTGTTGGTGTGCTAGCCTCGGAGCCGTCGTCGCTGTGACAGACGAGCCAAGAAAAGAGGAAGGAAGTAAGGAGAGAAGGAAGGAAAGGAGGGAAGGAAGGAAGGAAGGAAGGAAGCCGCTGCTGTGACAGACGAGTCAAACAGCTGCTGCTTTTCTTTGATTCATATTTAATGTGTTTAAACTTGTTTCCACATCAAATACGAGTCGGCAGCATTCCTCCTGGATTCAGACTCAGGTTCAGGATCGAAAGGAATTTTATTTGTTGCAGGTTCACTCACTCGTTACTAATCCAAAACATGTCGATCTTTATTTCATATCCGTTAGAAGCGTTAGAAGAACATCGTGTGTCCAGGAGGAACGTCGAGCTCTTCAGCTGTCAGCTCATCGTCAACAGGAAGTAACTAACAGGCACAGCTGGGAGCAAACTGGGAGGGTTAGAAAGGAGGAAAAGAGGAAGGAAGGAAGGAAGGGATGAAGGAAGGAGAGAAGGAAGGAAAGGAGGAAGGAGGAAAAGAGTAATGAAGGAAGGAGAGAAAGGAGGGAAGGAAGGAAGGGAGTAAGGAGGGAGGGAGGGAGGGAGGGAGAAAGGAAGGAAGGAAGGATGGAAAGGAGTAAGGAGGGAGGGAGGGAGGAAAAGAGGAATGAAGTAAGGAGAGAAGGAAGGAAAGAGAGGAGGAAGGAAGGAAGGATGGAGGAAGGAAGGTAGGAGAGAGGGAGGAAGGAAAGAAAGGGAGGAAGGACAGGAAGGAAGGAAGGAAGGAAGGATGGAGGAAGGAAGTTACTAATCCAAAACATGTCGATCTTTATTTCATATCCGTTAGAAGCGTTTAGAAGAACATCGTGTGTCCAGGAGGAACGTCGAGCTCTTCAGCTGTCAGCTCATCGTCAACAGGAAGTAACTAACAGTCACAGCTGGGAGCAAACTGGGAGGGTTAGGGTTTGGTGTTTCCTCTTCTTCATCATCCCGCCGGCTAACCAACGCAAACACATAAAAAGAGGAAGGAAGGGATGAAGGAAGGAAAGAAGGAAAGAGAGGAAGGAAGTTAGGAGGGAGGGAGGAAAGAAAGGAAGGAGGGAAGAAAGGAAGGAAGGGAGGAAGGACAGGAAGGAAGGAAAGAAAGGAGGAAGGAAGGAAGTATGGAGGAAGGAGGAAGAAAAGGAGGGAGGAAGGAAGGAGGGAAAGAGAGGAGGAAGGAAGGAAGGAAGGATGGAGGAAGGAAGTTAGGAGGGAGGGAGGAAAGAAAGGAAGGAAGAAAGGAAGGAAGGAAGGGAGGAAGGACAGGAAGGGAGGAAAGAGAGGGGGAAGGAAGGAAGGAAGTTAGGAGGGAGGGAGGGAGGAAAGAAAGGAAGGAAGGAAAGGAAAGAAAGAAGGGAGGAAGGAAGAAAGGAAGGAAAGAGAGGAGGAAGGAAGGAAGGAAGGAAGGATGGAGGAAGGAAGTTAGGAGGGAGGGAGGAAAGAAAGGAAGTAACTAACAGTCACAGCTTCATCATCCCGCCGGCTAACCCACGCAAACACATAAAAAGAGGAAGGAAGGGAGGAAGGAAGGAAAGAGAGGAAGGAAGTTAGGAGGGAGGGAGGAAAGAAAGGAAGGAGGGAAGAAAGGAAGGAAGGGAGGAAGGACAGGAAGGAAGGAAAGAAAGGAGGAAGGAAGGAAGTATGGAGGAAGGAGGAAGAAAAGGAGGGAGGAAGGAAGGAGGGAAAGAGAGGAGGAAGGAAGGAAGGAAGGATGGAGGAAGGAAGTTAGGAGGGAGGGAGGAAAGAAAGGAAGGAAGAAAGGAAGGAAGGATGGAGGAAAGAAGGAAGGAAAGAAGGTAGGAGAGAGGGAGGAAAGAACGGAAGGAAAGGAGGAAAGGAAAGAAAGAAGGAAGAAAGGAAGGAAGGGAGGAAGGACAGGAAGTTAGGAGGGAGGGAGGAAAGAAAGGGAGGAAGGACAGGAAGGAAGGAAGGACGGAGGAAAGAAGGAAGGAAAGAGAGGAGGAAAGAAGGATGGAGGAAGGAAGTTAGGAGGGAGGGAGGAAAGAAAGAAAAGAAGGAAAGGAGGGAAGGAAGAAAGGAAGGAAAGAGAGGAGGAAGGAAGGAAGGATGGAGGAAGGAAGTTACTAATCCAAAACATGTCGATCTTTGTTTTCATATCCGTTAGAAGCGTTAGAAGAACATTGTGTGTCCAGGAGGAACGTCGAGCTCTTCAGCTGTCAGCTCATCGTCAACAGGAAGTAGCTCACAGTCACAGCTGGGAGCAAACTGGGAGGGTTAGAAAGGAGGAAAAGAGGAAGGAAGGAAGGAAGGGATGAAGGAAGGAGAGAAGGAAGGAAAGGAGGAAGGAGGAAAAGAGTAATGAAGGAAGGAGAGAAAGGAGGGAAGGAAGGAAGGGAGTAAGGAGGGAGGGAGGGAGAAAGGAAGGAAGGAAGGATGGAAAGGAGTAAGGAGGGAGGGAGGGAGGAAAAGAGGAATGAAGTAAGGAGAGAAGGAAGGAAAGAGAGGAGGAAGGAAGGAAGGATGGAGGAAGGAAGTTAGGAGGGAGGGAGGAAAGAAAGGAAGGAAGGAAGGAGGAAAGAAGGAAGGAAAGAAGGTAGGAGAGAGGGAGGAAAGAACGGAAGGAAAGGAGGAAAGGAAAGAAGAAAGGAAGAAAGGAAGGAAGGGAGTAAGGACAGGAAGTTAGGAGGGAGGGAGGAAAGAAAGGGAGGAAGGACAGGAAGGAAGGAAGGGAGGAAGGACAGGAAGTTAGGAGGGAGGGAGGAAAGAAAGGGAGGAAGGACAGGAAGGAAGGAAGGACGGAGGAAAGAAGGAAGGAAAGAGAGGAGGAAAGAAGGATGGAGGAAGGAAGTTAGGAGGGAGGGAGGAAAGAGAGGAGGAAAGAAGGATGAAGGAAGGAAGTTAGGAGGGAGGGAGGAAAGAGAGGAGGAAAGAAGGATGAAGGAAGGAAGTTAGGAGGGAGGGAGGAAAGAAAGGAAGGAAGGAAGGGAGGAAGGACAGGAAGGGAGGAAAGAGAGGAGGAAGGAAGGAAGGATGGAGGAAGGAAGTTACTAATCCAGAACATGTCGATCTTCTGTTTTCATATCCGTTAGAAGCGTTAGAAGAACATCGTGTGTCCAGGAGGAACGTCGAGCTCTTCAGCTGTCAGCTCATCGTCAACAGGAAGTAGCTAACAGTCACAGCTGGGAGCAAACTGGGAGGGTTAGAAAGGAGGAAAAGAGGAAGGAAGGAAGGAAGGAAGGGATGAAGGAAGGAGAGAAGGAAGGAAAGGAGGAAGGAGGAAAAGAGTAATGAAGGAAGGAGAGAAAGGAGGGAAGGAAGGAAGGGAGTAAGGAGGGAGGGAGGGATGGAGGGATGGAGGAAGGAAGTTAGGAGGGAGGGAGGAAAGAAAGGAAGTAACTAACAGTCACAGCTGGGAGCAAACTGGGAGGGTTGTGGTTTGGTGTTTCCTCTTCTTCTTCATCATCTTCATCCCGCCGGCTAACCAACGCAAACACATAAAAAGAGGAAGGAAGGGATGAAGGAAGGAAAGAGAGGAAGGAAGTTAGGAGGGAGGGAGGAAAGAAAGGAAGGAGGGAAGAAAGGAAGGAAGGGAGGAAGGACAGGAAGGAAGGAAAGAAAGGAGGAAGGAAGGAAGTATGGAGGAAGGAGGAAGAAAAGGAGGGAGGAAGGAAGGAGGGAAAGAGAGGAGGAAGGAAGGAAGGAAGGATGGAGGAAGGAAGTTAGGAGGGAGGGAGGAAAGAAAGGAAGGAAGAAAGGAAGGAAGGAAGGAAGGGAGGAAGGACAGGAAGGGAGGAAAGAGAGGGGGAAGGAAGGAAGGAAGTTAGGAGGGAGGGAGGAAAGAAAGGAAGGAAGGAAAGGAAAGAAAGAAGGGAGGAAGGAAGAAAGGAAGGAAAGAGAGGAGGAAGGAAGGAAGGAAGGAAGGATGGAGGAAGGAAGTTAGGAGGGAGGGAGGAAAGAAAGGAAGGAAGGAAAGGAAAGAAAGAAGGGAGGAAGGAAGAAAGGAAGGAAAGAGAGGAGGAAGGAAGGAAGGAAGGAAGGATGGAGGAAGGAAGTTAGGAGGGAGGGAGGAAAGAAAGGAAGTAACTAACAGTCACAGCTGGGAACAAACTGGGAGCGTTGTGGTTTGGTGTTTCCTCTTCTTCTTCATCATCATCCCGCCGGCTAACCAACGTAAACACATAAAAAGAGGAAGGAAGGGATGAAGGAAGGAAGGAAGGAAAGAGAGGAAGGAAGTTAGGAGGGAGGGAGGAAAGAAAGGAAGGAGGGAAGAAAGGAAGGAAGGGAGGAAAGACAGGAAGGAAGGAAAGAAAGGAGGAAGGAAGGAAGTATGGAGGAAGGAGGAAGAAAAGGAGGGAGGAAGGAAGGAGGGAAAGAGAGGAGGAAGGAAGGAAGGAAGGATGGAGGAAGGAAGTTAGGAGGGAGGGAGGAAAGAAAGGAAGGAAGAAAGGAAGGAAGGAAGGGAGGAAGGACAGGAAGGGAGGAAAGAGAGGGGGAAGGAAGGAAGGAAGTTAGGAGGGAGGGAGGAAAGAAAGGAAGGAAGGAAAGGAAAGAAAGAAGGGAGGAAGGAAGAAAGGAAGGAAAGAGAGGAGGAAGGAAGGAAGGAAGGAAGGAAGGATGGAGGAAGGAAGTTAGGAGGGAGGGAGGAAAGAAAGGAAGGAAGGAAAGGAAAGAAAGAAGGGAGGAAGGAAGAAAGGAAGGAAAGAGAGGAGGAAGGAAGGAAGGAAGGAAGGATGGAGGAAGGAAGTTAGGAGGGAGGGAGGAAAGAAAGGAAGTAACTAACAGTCACAGCTGGGAACAAACTGGGAGCGTTGTGGTTTGGTGTTTCCTCTTCTTCATCTTCCCGCCGGCTAACCCACGCAGACTCAGATCAATACACACGAATAATAAAACACATTAGAAAGAGAGAAGGAAAACTAAAAGCTTGACCAAAAAAAGAGCATAAAATAATGATTAATATTACATTCATTACGGTAAACTACTAAATGGACAGCGCATATTAACCACAGACTGTATAAAAGAAATGGACGCAACATCCGTGATGTCACCCATTGGTTTGTGGACTGCTGCTCGGAAGCCAATAGTTTCTAATCTAGGCAGCGCCATCTTGAAAATTTCAGGTGCATGCTGGGAAAAATAAAAACAGGGATTCTACTTATATGGGCATGAGGCGGGGCCATGGGCGGAGCTGGGAGGTTGCTATGGTTGCGAGGGCTGGATCTGGAGGACATTGTTCAATCAGGACGTAGCCACGCCCCCTAATGCATACCCTGCTTTATCGTCACATATAAAATCAGGGAGGCCAAAATGTCCCAAATGAACATCATACTGCATTGAAGAAGGCTTTAAACTAGCGATTGAGACCATAAACACATTTTGAAAACGTTTACTGAGGTTAGAAATCAAGTGAGAAGTTGGTGAATTCTCCATTGACTTGTATAGAGACGGTCGCCCCCTGGTGGCCTTTTGATAGAATGCAGCTCTAAGTTACTTCCTGGTTGGCCTCATTTCCAGTCTGTCAACAACAGAAGGAACAGAGGAAGATATCAGACTGGAGGAGGACTATAGTGATGAAGAGGAAGATATCAGATTGGAGGAGGACTATAGTGATGAAGAGGAAGATATCAGACTGGAGGAGGACTATAGTGATGAAGAGGAAGATATCAGACTTCCTCCTATCCTTCGTGCCTTCCCTCCTTCCTCCTTTCCTTCCTCCCTTCCTTCTCCTCCCAGGTCGAGCTGCGGTTTCCCTCCCTCCCTACTTACTCCTTTCCTCCTTCCTCCTATCCTTCGTGCCTTCCCTCCTTCCTCCTTTCCTTCGTCCCTTCCTTCTCCTCACAGGTCGAGCTGCGGTTTCCCTCCCTCCCTCCTTACTCCTTTCCTCCTTCCTCCTATCCTTCGTGCCTTCCTTCCTTCCTCCTTTCCTTTGTCCCTTCTTTCTCTCCTTCCCTCCCTCCTTACTCCTTTCCTTCGTCCATTCCTTCCTTCCCTCCTTAGACTGAAGCATCTCCTCTCCTCTCTGTTTACTCACAGCTGCCTCTCTGTCCCGACTCTGTTTGAGGGGAAATGTAATTAGATGAAGCTGCTCTTTGCTTTGTGAAATGAAGCTATGACTATAATACTCCTTTCCTTCCTCCCTTCCTTCCTTCCCTCCTTCCTCCTTTCCTTCCTCCCTTCCTTCCTTCCCTCCTTCCTCCTTTCCTTCCTCCCTTCTTTCTCTCCTTCCCTCCCTCCTTCCTCCTTTCCTTCGTCCCTTCCTTCTCCTCACAGGTCGAGCTGCGGTTTCCCTCCCTCCCTCCTTACTCCTTTCCTCCTTCCTCCTATCCTTCGTGCCTTCCCTCCTTCCTCCTTTCCTTCGTCCCTTCCTTCTCCTCCCAGGTCGAGCTGTGGTTTCCCTCCCTCCTTCCTTACTCCTTTCCTCCTTCCTCCTATCCTTCGTGCCTCCCCTCCTTCCTCCTTTCCTTTGTCCCTTCTTTCTCTCCTTCCCTCCCTCCTTACTCCTTTTCTTCGTCCATTCCTTCCTTCCCTCCTTAGACTGAAGCATCTCCTCTCCTCTCCTCCCTGTTTACTCACAGCCTTCCTCCCTTCCTTCCTTCCTTCCTTCCCTCCTTCCTCCTTTCCTTCCTCCCTTCCTTCTCCTCCCAGGTCGAGCTGCGGTTTCCCTCCCTCCTTCCTCCTTTCCTTCGTCCCTTCTTTCTCTCCTTCCCTCCCTCCTTCCTCCTTTCCTTCGTCCCTTCTTTCTCTCCTTCCCTCCCTCCTTCCTCCTTTCCTTCGTCCCTTCCTTCTCCTCACAGGTCGAGCTGCGGTTTCCCTCCCTCCCTCCTTACTCCTTTCCTCCTTCCTCCTATCCTTCGTGCCTTCCCTCCTTCCTCCTTTCCTTCCTCCCTTCCTTCTCCTCCCAGGTCGAGCTGCGGTTTCCCTCCCTCCTTCCTCCTTTCCTTCGTCCCTTCTTTCTCTCCTTCCCTCCCTCCTTCCTCCTTTCCTTCGTCTCTTCCTTCTCCTCACAGGTCGAGCTGCGGTTTCCCTCCCTCCCTCCTTACTCCTTTCCTCCTTCCTCCTATCCTTCGTGCCTTCCCTCCTTCCTCCTTTCCTTCGTCCCTTCCTTCTCCTCCCAGGTCGAGCTGCGGTTTCCCTCCCTCCCTCCTTACTCCTTTCCTCCTTCCTCCTATCCTTCGTGCCTTCCTTCCTTCCTCCTTTCCTTTGTCCCTTCTTTCTCTCCTTCCCTCCCTCCTTACTCCTTTCCTTCGTCCATTCCTTCCTTCCCTCCTTAGACTGAAGCATCTCCTCCTCTCCTCCCTGTTTACTCACAGCTGCCTCTCTGTCCCGACTCTGTTTGAGGGGAAATGTAATTAGATGAAGCTGCTCTTTGCTTTGTGAAATGAAGCAGCTCAGTAAACAGCAGCAGCAGCTCTCACTTGATTTACTGATGTTAATATGTGACATGAGTTTAAACCTGCTCTGCCCTTCAAAATAAAAGAGTTGCTCGACTGATTCAGAATAAAAAAAAAAAAAAAAGTACTCTACTGTAGGACAGTTTTTAATATAAAGTAGTATAAACTAGCTAACTGTATATAAAGTAGTATAAACTAGCTAACCGTATATATAGTAGTGTAAACTAGCTAACTGTATATAAAGTAGCGTAAACTAGCTAACTGTATATAAAGTAGTATAAACTAGCTAACTGTATATAAAGTAGTGTAAACTAGCTAACTGTATATAAAGTAGTATAAACTAGCTAACTGTATATAAAGTAGTATAAACTAGCTAACTGTATATAAAGTAGTATAAACTAGCTAACTGTATATAAAGTAGCGTAAACTAGCTAACTGTATATAAAGTAGTGTAAACTAGCTAACTGTATATAAAGTAGTATAAACTAGCTAACTATGTATAAAGTAGTATAAACTAGCTAACTGTATATAAAGTAGCGTAAACTAGCTAACTGTATATAAAGTAGTATAAACTAGCTAACTGTATATAAAGTAGTATAAACTAGCTAACTGTATATAAAGTAGTATAAACTAGCTAACTGTATATAAAGTAGTATAAACTAGCTAACTGTATATAAAGTAGTGTAAACTAGCTAACTGTGTATAAAGTAATATAAACTAGCTAACTGTATATAAAGTAGTATAAACTAGCTAACTGTATATAAAGTAGTGTAAACTAGCTAACTGTATATAAAGTAGTATAAACTAGCTAACTGTATATAAAGTAGCGTAAACTAGCTAACTGTATATAAAGTAGTAAACTAGCTAACTGTATATAAAGTAGTATAAACTAGCTAACGGTATATAAAGTAGTATAAACTAGCTAACTGTATATAAACTAGCGTAAACTAGCTAACTGTATATAAAGTAGTGTAAACTAGCTAACCGTATATAAAGTAGTATAAACTAGCTAACTGTATATAAAGTAGTATAAACTAGCTAACTGTATATAAAGTAGTATAAACTAGCTAACTGTATATAAAGTAGAGTAAACTAGCTAACTGTATATAAAGTAGTGTAAACTAGCTAACTGTATATAAAGTAGTATAAACTAGCTAACCGTATATAAAGTAGTATAAACTAGCTAACCGTATATAAAGTAGTGTAAACTAGCTAACTGTATATAAAGTAGTATAAACTAGCTAACTGTATATAAAGTAGAGTAAACTAGCTAACTGTATATAAAGTAGTATAAACTAGCTAACTGTATATAAAGTGGAGTAAACTAGCTAACTGTATATAAAGTAGTGTAAACTAGCTAACTGTATATAAAGTAGTGTAAACTAGCTAACTGTATATAAAGTAGTATAAACTAGCTAACTGTATATAAAGTAGTATAAACTAGCTAACTGTATATAAAGTAGTATAAACTAGCTAACTGTATATAAAGTAGTATAAACTAGCTAACTGTATATAAAGTAGTGTAAACTAGCTAACTGTATATAAAGTAGTTAAACTAGCTAACTGTATATAAAGTAGTATGAACTAGCTAACCGTATATAAAGTAGTATAAACTAGCTAACTGTATATAAAGTAATATAAACTAGCTAACTGTATATAAAGTAGTGTAAACTAGCTAACTGTATATAAAGTAGTGTAAACTAGCTAACTGTATATAAAATAGTATGAACTAGCTAACTGTATATAAAGTAGTATAAACTAGCTAACTGTATATAAAGTAGTATAAACTAGCTAACTGTATATAAAGTAGTATAAACTAGCTAACTATGTATAAAGTAGTATAAACTAGCTAACTGTATATAAAGTAGCGTAAACTAGCTAACTGTATATAAAGTAGTATAAACTAGCTAACTGTATATAAAGTAGTATAAACTAGCTAACTGTATATAAAGTAGTATAAACTAGCTAACTGTATATAAAGTAGTGTAAACTAGCTAACTGTGTATAAAGTAATATAAACTAGCTAACTGTATATAAAGTAGTATAAACTAGCTAACTGTATATAAAGTAGCGTAAACTAGCTAACTGTATATAAAGTAGTATAAACTAGCTAACTGTATATAAAGTAGTATAAACTAGCTAACTGTATATAAAGTAGCGTAAACTAGCTAACTGTATATAAAGTAGTAAACTAGCTAACTGTATATAAAGTAGTATAAACTAGCTAACTGTATATAAACTAGCGTAAACTAGCTAACTGTATATAAAGTAGTGTAAAATAGCTAACTGTATATAAAGTAGTATAAACTAGCTAACTGTATATAAAGTAGTATAAACTAGCTAACTGTATATAAAGTAGAGTAAACTAGCTAACTGTATATAAAGTAGTGTAAACTAGCTAACTGTATATAAAGTAGTATAAACTAGCTAACCGTATATAAAGTAGTATAAACTAGCTAACTGTATATAAAGTAGTATAAACTAGCTAACTGTATATAAAGTAGTATAAACTAGCTAACTGTATATAAAGTAGCGTAAACTAGCTAACTGTATATAAAGTAGTGTAAACTAGCTAACTGTATATAAAGTAGTATAAACTAGCTAACTATGTATAAAGTAGTATAAACTAGCTAACTGTATATAAAGTAGCGTAAACTAGCTAACCGTATATAAAGTAGCGTAAACTAGCTAACTGTATATAAAGTAGTATAAACTAGCTAACTGTATATAAAGTAGTGTAAACTAGCTAACCGTATATAAAGTAGTATAAACTAGCTAACTGTATATAAAGTAGTATAAACTAGCTAACCGTATATAAAGTAGTGTAAACTAGCTAACTGTATATAAAGTAGCGTAAACTAGCTAACTGTATATAAAGTAGTATAAACTAGCTAACTGTATATAAAGTAGTGTAAACTAGCTAACTGTATATAAAGTAGTATAAACTAGCTAACTGTATATAAAGTAGTATAAACTAGCTAACTGTATATAAAGTAGTATAAACTAGCTAACTGTATATAAAGTAGCGTAAACTAGCTAACTGTATATAAAGTAGTGTAAACTAGCTAACTGTATATAAAGTAGTATAAACTAGCTAACTATGTATAAAGTAGTATAAACTAGCTAACTGTATATAAAGTAGCGTAAACTAGCTAACTGTATATAAAGTAGTATAAACTAGCTAACTGTATATAAAGTAGTATAAACTAGCTAACTGTATATAAAGTAGTATAAACTAGCTAACTGTATATAAAGTAGTATAAACTAGCTAACTGTATATAAAGTAGTGTAAACTAGCTAACTGTGTATAAAGTAATATAAACTAGCTAACTGTATATAAAGTAGTATAAACTAGCTAACTGTATATAAAGTAGTGTAAACTAGCTAACTGTATATAAAGTAGTATAAACTAGCTAACTGTATATAAAGTAGCGTAAACTAGCTAACTGTATATAAAGTAGTAAACTAGCTAACTGTATATAAAGTAGTATAAACTAGCTAACGGTATATAAAGTAGTATAAACTAGCTAACTGTATATAAAGTAGCGTAAACTAGCTAACTGTATATAAAGTAGTATAAACTAGCTAACTGTATATAAAGTAGCGTAAACTAGCTAACTGTATATAAAGTAGTATAAACTAGCTAACTGTATATAAAGTAGTATAAACTAGCTAACTGTATATAAAGTAGTATAAACTAGCTAACCGTATATAAAGTAGTGTAAACTAGCTAACTGTATATAAAGTAGCGTAAACTAGCTAACTGTATATAAAGTAGTATAAACTAGCTAACTGTATATAAAGTAGTGTAAACTAGCTAACTGTATATAAAGTAGTATAAACTAGCTAACTGTATATAAAGTAGTATAAACTAGCTAACTGTATATAAAGTAGTATAAACTAGCTAACTGTATATAAAGTAGCGTAAACTAGCTAACTGTATATAAAGTAGTATAAACTAGCTAACTATGTATAAAGTAGTATAAACTAGCTAACTGTATATAAAGTAGCGTAAACTAGCTAACTGTATATAAAGTAGTATAAACTAGCTAACTGTATATAAAGTAGTATAAACTAGCTAACTGTATATAAAGTAGTATAAACTAGCTAACTGTATATAAAGTAGTATAAACTAGCTAACTGTATATAAAGTAGTGTAAACTAGCTAACTGTGTATAAAGTAGTATAAACTAGCTAACTGTATATAAAGTAGTATAAACTAGCTAACTGTATATAAAGTAGTATAAACTAGCTAACTGTATATAAAGTAGTATAAACTAGCTAACTGTATATAAAGTAGTGTAAACTAGCTAACTGTATATAAAGTAGTATAAACTAGCTAACTGTATATAAAGTAGCGTAAACTAGCTAACTGTATATAAAGTAGTAAACTAGCTAACTGTATATAAAGTAGTATAAACTAGCTAACGGTATATAAAGTAGTATAAACTAGCTAACTGTATATAAACTAGCGTAAACTAGCTAACTGTATATAAAGTAGTGTAAACTAGCTAACCGTATATAAAGTAGTATAAACTAGCTAACTGTATATAAAGTAGTATAAACTAGCTAACTGTATATAAAGTAGTATAAACTAGCTAACTGTATATAAAGTAGAGTAAACTAGCTAACTGTATATAAAGTAGTATAAACTAGCTAACTGTATATAAAGTAGTATAAACTAGCTAACTGTATATAAAGTAGTATAAACTAGCTAACTGTATATAAAGTAGAGTAAACTAGCTAACTGTATATAAAGTAGTATAAACTAGCTAACCGTATATAAAGTAGTATAAACTAGCTAACCGTATATAAAGTAGTGTAAACTAGCTAACTGTATATAAAGTAGTATAAACTAGCTAACTGTATATAAAGTAGAGTAAACTAGCTAACTGTATATAAAGTAGTATAAACTAGCTAACTGTATATAAAGTGGAGTAAACTAGCTAACTGTATATAAAGTAGTGTAAACTAGCTAACTGTATATAAAGTAGTGTAAACTAGCTAACTGTATATAAAGTAGTATAAACTAGCTAACTGTATATAAAGTAGTATAAACTAGCTAACTGTATATAAAGTAGTATAAACTAGCTAACTGTATATAAAGTAGTATAAACTAGCTAACTGTATATAAAGTAGTGTAAACTAGCTAACTGTATATAAAGTAGTTAAACTAGCTAACTGTATATAAAGTAGTATGAACTAGCTAACCGTATATAAAGTAGTATAAACTAGCTAACTGTATATAAAGTAATATAAACTAGCTAACTGTATATAAAGTAGTGTAAACTAGCTAACTGTATATAAAGTAGTGTAAACTAGCTAACTGTATATAAAGTAGTATGAACTAGCTAACTGTATATAAAGTAGTATAAACTAGCTAACTGTATATAAAGTAGTATAAACTAGCTAACTATGTATAAAGTAGTATAAACTAGCTAACTGTATATAAAGTAGTATAAACTAGCTAACTATGTATAAAGTAGTATAAACTAGCTAACTGTATATAAAGTAGTATAAACTAGCTAACTGTATATAAAGTAGTGTAAACTAGCTAACTGTATATAAAGTAGTATAAACTAGCTAACTGTATATAAAGTAGTATAAACTAGCTAACTGTATATAAAGTAGTATAAACTAGCTAACTGTATATAAAGTAGAGTAAACTAGCTAACTGTATATAAAGTAGTGTAAACTAGCTAACTGTATATAAAGTAGTGTAAACTAGCTAACTGTGTATAAAGTAATATAAACTAGCTAACTGTATATAAAGTAGTATAAACTAGCTAACTGTATATAAAGTAGCGTAAACTAGCTAACTGTATATAAAGTAGTATAAACTAGCTAACTGTATATAAAGTAGTATAAACTAGCTAACTGTATATAAAGTAGCGTAAACTAGCTAACTGTATATAAAGTAGTAAACTAGCTAACTGTATATAAAGTAGTATAAACTAGCTAACGGTATATAAAGTAGTATAAACTAGCTAACTGTATATAAACTAGCGTAAACTAGCTAACTGTATATAAAGTAGTGTAAACTAGCTAACTGTATATAAAGTAGTATAAACTAGCTAACTGTATATAAAGTAGTATAAACTAGCTAACTGTATATAAAGTAGAGTAAACTAGCTAACTGTATATAAAGTAGTGTAAACTAGCTAACTGTATATAAAGTAGTATAAACTAGCTAACCGTATATAAAGTAGTATAAACTAGCTAACCGTATATAAAGTAGTGTAAACTAGCTAACTGTATATAAAGTAGTATAAACTAGCTAACTGTATATAAAGTAGAGTAAACTAGCTAACTGTATATAAAGTAGTGTAAACTAGGTAACTGTATATAAAGTAGTATAAACTAGCTAACCGTATATAAAGTAGTATAAACTAGCTAACCGTATATAAAGTAGTGTAAACTAGCTAACCGTATATAAAGTAGTATAAACTAGCTAACTGTATATAAAGTAGTGTAAACTAGCTAACCGTATATAAAGTAGTGTAAACTAGCTAACTGTATATAAAGTAGTATAAACTAGCTAACTGTATATAAAGTAGTATAAACTAGCTAACTGTATATAAAGTAGTATAAACTAGCTAACTGTATATAAAGTAGTATAAAGTAGCTAACTGTATATAAAGTAGTGTAAACTAGCTAACCGTATATAAAGTAGTGTAAACTAGCTAACTGTATATAAAGTAGTGTAAACTAGCTAACTGTATATAAAGTAGTATAAACTAGCTAACTGTATATAAAGTAGTATAAACTAGCTAACTGTATATAAAGTAGTGTAAACTAGCTAACTGTATATAAAGTAGTGTAAACTAGCTAACTGTATATAAAGTAGTATAAACTAGCTAACTGTATATAAAGTAGTATAAACTAGCTCCACCTCCAGCAGCTACAACAGGAGGAAGATGAGGAGGAGGAGGAAGAAGAGGAGGAGGAAGGAGGAGGAGGAGGAAGAAGAGGAGGAGGAAGAAGAGGAAGAGGAGGAGGAAGAGGAAGAGGAGGAGAGAGGAGGAGGAAGAGGAAGAGGAGGAGAGAGGAAGAGGAAGAGGAAGAGGAGGAGAGAGGAGAGAGAGGAGGAGGAAGAGGAGGAGGAGGAAGAGGAAGAAAAAGAAGAGGAGGAAGAGGAAAAGGAAGAAGAGGAAGAGGAGGAGGAGGAAGAAGAGGAGGAGGAAGAAGAGGAAGAAAAAACCCTTAAAAACCCAACACAGTTTTATATTCTTCATCTTATTCTCTGGAGACATTTCTTTATTCCGACAGGACACACAGACGTATATGTTGCTGTAGATAACCTGGAGAGATGTGTTGAGTAAACTAGCATTAGCAGTACACAAAGAGTGTGTGTGTTTCTCCCTCCCTCCCTCCTTCCTCCTTTCCTTCCTCCCTTCCTTCTCCTCACAGGTCGAGTGCTGCGGTTTCCCTCCCTTCTCTCCCTCCTCCTTTCCTTCGTCCCTTCCTTTCTTCCCTCCTTCCTCCTTTCCTTCGTCCCTTCCTCTTCCTCACAGGTCGAGCTGCGGTCCAAACAGATTCAGGGTGAGTATGTGTGTCAGCAGGCAGCAGGAGGCCGACCATGAGGAACACTGCTCTGCTTCTTCTTGTCCTTCTTTTCAACTCTGAAGAAATGTTGACTCCAGTGTTGCTTCAGATCACATTATGACAAAACATGATTTTTCAGATTAAAGCTGACAGCCACAGTTTGACCCTCTATCTCTTCCTCCCTTCCTTCCTTACTCCTTTCAATCCTTCCTACCTTCATTCCTTCCTTCCTCCTTCTCTCCTTCTCTCCCTCCTTACTCCTTTCAATCCTTCCTACCTTCCTTCCTTCCTTCCACCCTTCCTCCTTCTCTCCCTCCTTACTCCTTTCAATCCTTCCTTCCTCCTTTCCTTTGTCCCTTCCTTCTCTCCTTCCTTCCTTCCTCCCTCCCTCCCTTCCTCCTTCTCTCCCCCTTGCTCCTTTCAATCCTTCCTTCCTTTCTTCCTTCCTCCCTTCCTCCCTTCCTTCCTTCCTTCCTTCCTTCCTCCTTCTCTCCCTCCTTACTCCATTCAATCCTTCCTTCCTTCCTTCCTTCCTCCTTCTCTCCCTCCTTACTCCTTTCAATCCTTCCTTCCTTCCTCCCTTCCTCCTTCTCTCCCTCCTTACTCCTTTCAATCCTTCCTTCTTTCCTGCTATCCTTCCTTCCTCTGTCCTTCCTTCCTTCCTTCCTCCCTTTCTTCCTTGCTTCCTTCCTCCTTTCCTTCATCCCTTCCTTCTCTCCTTCCTCGCTCCTTTCCTTTCTTCCTTCTTTCCTCTTTCCCTCCTTCCCTCCGTACTCCTTTCCTCCTTCCTTCCTCCCTTCTGCCTTCTCTCCCTCCTTACTCCTTTCAATCCTTCCTTCTTTCCTGCTGTCCTTCCTTCCTCTGTCCTTCCTTCCTTCCTTCCTCCCTCCCTTTCTTCCTTGCTTCCTTCCTCCTTTCCTTCATCCCTTCCTTCTCTCCTTCCTTCCTTCCTTCTTTCCTTCTCTCCTTCCTTCCTTCCCTCCTTACTCCTTTCCTCCTTCCTTCCTTCCTCCCTTCCTTCCTTCCTTCTCTCCTTCCTTCCACAGTATAAACCTGTAGAGTAGTGATATTATCCAGAACAGTCCTGAGAGATTTTTGAAATGAACCTAAAAAATGTGAAAAACCACTAAAACCTTTTGTGCTCTTAAACAAAACAGACAACCAACATCTCTCTCTCTGTCTTTATCTGGAGGGGGGAGGGGGGGGGGCGGTGGGGGGGCGGGGGGCAGGGCGGGTAGGGGGGGCGGGGGGGGGGCAGGGGGGGGGCAGGGGGGGGGGCCTGAGGTCAGCGTCCAGCAGCTTTATATTTAACTCTGAGTGTTTGTGGCCGAGAATCATGAATTTTAATGTCTGTCCTCTCCCACCGCTTGGATTCAACTACTAAGTGATCCATCTGTAACAATGACCGCTCCTAAACCCTTCCTTCCTTCCTTCCTTCCTTCTCTCCCTCCTTCCTCCTTTCCTTCGTCCCTTACTTCTCTCCCTCCTTCCTTCCTTCCTTCCTTCCTTCCTTCCTTCCTTCCTCTTTCCCTCCCTCCCTCCCTCCTTACTCTAGATTCATC
Organism: Scomber japonicus; assembly: GCF_027409825.1. Lineage (NCBI taxonomy): Eukaryota > Metazoa > Chordata > Actinopteri > Scombriformes > Scombridae > Scomber > Scomber japonicus. The sequence goes on along the minus strand of NC_070579.1, from coordinate 2,641,173 downwards.
TACTAAGTGATCCATCTGTAACAATAACTGCTCCTAAATCCTTCCTTCCTTCCTCCCTTCCTTCCTTCCTTCCTTCCTCCCTTCCTCCTTCTCTCCTAAACCCTTTGACCTGATTCTCTCTCTCACTCACATCTAAAACATATCTGTGTATGATGCAGTCAGGATACCACAGGTCTCTCTGAGCTCTATGGAAACGTGTTATTACGCAATCTGAAGACAAAGCTCACGTTCCCCAGAGGAGGCGCTGTGGCTCACGTTCCCCAGAGGAGGCGCTGTGGCTCACGTTCCCCAGAGGAGGCGCTGTGGCTCGCGTTCCCCAGAGGAGGCGCTGTGGCTCGCGTTCCCCAGAGGAGGCGCTGTGGCTCCCGTTCCCCAGAGGAGGCGCTGTGGCTCACGTTCCCCAGAGGAGGCGCTGTGGCTCACGTTCCCCAGAGGAGGCGCTGTGGCTCACGTTCCCCAGAGGAGGCGCTGTGGCTCACGTTCCCCAGAGGAGGCGCTGCGGCTCACGTTCCCCAGGGGAGGCGCTGTGGCTCACGTTCCCCAGGGGAGGCGCTGTGGCTCACGTTCCCCAGAGGAGGCGCTGTGGCTCACGTTCCCCAGAGGAGGCGCTGTGGCTCACGTTCCCCAGAGGAGGCGCTGTGGTTCACGTTCCCCAGAGGAGGCGCTGTGGCTCACGGTCCCCAGAGGAGGCCCTGTGGCTCACGGTCCCCAGAGGAGGCGCTGTGGCTCACGTTCCCCAGAGGAGGCGCTGTGGCTCACGGTCCCCAGAGGAGGCGCTGTGGTTCGCGTTCCCCAGAGGAGGCGCTGTGGTTCGCGTTCCCCAGAGGAGGCGCTGTGGCTCACGTTCCCCAGAGGAGGCGCTGTGGCTCACGTTCCCCAGAGGAGGCGCTGTGGCTCACGGTCCCCAGAGGAGGGCGCTGTGGTTCACGGTCCCCAGAGGAGGCGCTGTGGCTCACGTTCCTTATAGGAGGCGCTGTGACTCACGTTCCCCAGAGGGTTAGGGTTAGAGTCAGGGAGGCCAAAATGTCCCAAATGAACATCATACTGCATTGAAGAAGGCTTTAAACTAGCGATTGAGACCATAAACACATTTTGAAAACGTTTACTGAGGTTAGAAATCAAGTGAGAAGTTGGTGAATTCTCCATTGACTTGTATAGAGACGGTCGCCCCCTGGTGGCCTTTTGATAGAATGCAGCTCTAAGTTACTTCCTGGTTGGCCCCTGAGATGAGGCCAACCAGGAAGTAACTTGACTGAGATATCTGGCAACTCACAGAAATTCTATGGTATATGGAGACCTATCCTGAAGTACAAAAAAAAAGAAAAGAAATGACGACATAACGTGATTTCACAACCGAACCGGACACACGCAGGTTAATCTGACCCTGAGTAAAATGATAAACTGCAAATCAGGTTAAAAATGAATCTGAATCTGAGACATTTCTCAGGAATCTCTAACGACGTCTGACAGGCGTGAACAATAATGTCCTGAGGGAGTTTCAGGTGTGAAGAGACTGACAGCAGATAACACACACACACACACAACCACACACACACACACACACACACACACACAACCACACACACACACAACACACACACACACACAACCACACACACACATAGCCACACACACACACACATCCACATATACACACACACACAACCACACACACACACACACACACACACACACAGACAGACAGCAGATAACACACACACACACACACACACACACATATACACACACACACACAGAGACACACACATATACACACACAAACATATACACACACACAGAGACACACACACACACACACATATACACACACACATATACACGCACACACACACACAGAGACACACACACACACACACATATACACACACATATACACGCACACACACACAGAGACACACACACACACACACATATACACGCACACACACACACACACACACACACACAACCACACACACACACACACATATACACACACACACACACAGAGACACACACACACACACACACACACACACACACACACAACCACACACACACACACACACACACATATACACACACACACACACACACACACACACACACACACACACACACACACACACACACAACACACACACACACACAACCACACACACACATAGCCACACACACACACACACACATCCACATATACACACACACACAACCACACACAACCACACACACACACATAGCCACACACACACACATACATACACACACACATACACACAACCACACACACATACACACAACCACACAACCACACACACACACACACACACAGGGGTAGAAATGTTAACTCAATAAAAGAAGAGAATCGAGCGTCTGTCCTCCCTGAGGATGCGTATCTTACCCAGAATGCACGGCGGCGGCTGCAGACACAAGCCCTCTCTCTGTGTCGCCGTTCCCACCGTCAGGAATCACATGACGGATGACTGCGTGGGAACCGAGCTGCAGACACACTAACACACACTAACACACACTAACGCACACTAACACACACACACACACACACACACACACACTAACACACACTAACACACACTAACACACACTAACACACACTAACACACACGACCAACCTCATCAGAGCAGAGTCAGGCTGCCGCTGTGCCTTTCAGCAAGGCAGCTCAGCTCAGAGCTCCACAACCACACACACACACACACACAAACAAACGCACACACCACATACACACACACACACACACACAAATGCACACAACCACACACACACACACAGACACAACCACACACAAACGCACACACACACACACACACACACACACACACACAACCATACACACACACACACACACAAACGCACACACACACACAACCACACACACACACACACACACACACACACACACACACACACACAACCACACACACACACATTTAGGAGAGAAGGAAGGGAGGAAGGAAGGAAGGAAGGAAAGGAGTAAGGAGGGAGGGAGGAAGGGAGGAAGGAAGGAAGGAAGGAAAGGAGAAAGGAGGGAGGGAGGGAGAAAAGGAGGAAGAGAGGAAGGAAGGAAGAGAGGAAGGAAGGAAGGAAGGAAGGAGGGAAGGAAGGAAAGGAAAGGAGTAAGGTCGAAAAGAGGAAGGAATTTAGGAGAGAAGGAAGGGAGGAAGGATGGAAGGAAGGAAAGGAGTAAGGACAAAAAGAGGAAGGAATTTAGGAGAGAAGGAAGGGAGGAAGGATGGAAGGAAGGATGGAAGGAAGGAGGGAAGGAGGGAGCAAAGAAAGAGGGGAGGAGGGGAAGAAGGAAGAAAAGAAGGAGCAGTCAAAAGAGACGGGGTCAATTTGATCCGGCAGGACGACACACACACTACTTTACTTAGTGGTTTCCTACATTTCCCAGAATGCCTTGCGGACACCCAGAAGGAAGAGACATGAACTCATCACATGCAGAGTTTTTAAAAGCCTTCAGGCGACCGCAGGCTGAGTCTCTGAGGATGAAGACATTATTCATCCTGACCGGCCGAAGGAAACAGACTCTGACTCCCTCCTGTTGTGTTCGAGTCGAGGAAGAAGGAAGGAGGGAGGGAAGAAGAGGAGTAAAGGAAAGAAGGCAGGGAGAAAGGAAGGAATAACAGAAGGAAGAAAGGGGGATGGAGGAAGGAAGGAAGGAAGGTAGGGGGAGGAAGGAAGGGTGGGAGGGAGGAAAGGAAATAAGGAAGAGAGGGGATGTTGGAAGGAAGGAAGGAAGGTAGGGGAAGGAAGGACAGAAGGAAGGAAGAAAGGGGGATGGAGGAAGGAAGGAAGGAAGGAAGGAAGGGAGGGAGGGAGGAAAGGAAATAAGGAAGGGAGGAAGGAAGGAAGGAAGGAAGGAAGGACGGAGGAAAGAAGTAAGGAAGGAAGGAAGGAAGGTAGGAGGGAGGGAGGAAAGAAGGAAAGAAGAAAGGGGGATGGAGGAAGGAAGGAAGGAAGGAAGAGAGGGAGGAAAGGAAAGGAAATAAGGAAGGGAGGAAGGGAGATCGGAGGAAAGAAGTAAGTAAGGAAGGAGGGTAGGAGGGAGGGAGGAAAGAAGGAAAGAAGAAAGGGGGATAGAGGAAGGAAAGAAGGAAGGGAAGAAAAAGAGAAGAAGGAAAGAAAGATGTGGGCTACGTTGGTACTGAATGGGTTTGCACTGGGAACATTTTGCAGGTCTCACATGGTTTCAGTAACATGAGCCCCACATGGGATGTAAGTGGGCTAAGCAGGCATGGGAATAAACAGGCCGGAGCCATGGCCGGAGCGGGGAGGTTGCTATGGTTACGAGGGCTGGATCTCGAGGACATTGGTCAATCATAGCCACGCCCTAATGCATACCCTGCTTTATCGTCAAATAAATAAGAACGACGGGCAGGAAGGAAGGAAGGAAGGAAGGAAGGAAGGATGGAAAAGAAGACAGGAAGGAAGGAAGGAAAAGAAGACAGGAAGGAAAGATGGAAGGAAGGAAGGAAGCGGGGAGGTTGTTATGCGGAAGGAAGGAAAGACGGAAGGAAAAGAAGACATGAAGGAAGGAATGAACGACAGGAAGGAAGGAAGGAAGGAAGGAAAAGAAGACAGGAAGGAAGGAAGGAAGGAAGGAAGGAAGGAAAGACGGAAGGAAAAGAAGACATGAAGGAAAGATGGAAGAAAGAAGGAAGGAAGCGGGGAGGTTGCTCTGGTTGCGAGGGCTGGATCTGGAGGACATTGGTCAATCAACCTGTCAATCAGGACGTAGCCCCGCCCCCTAATGCATACCCTGCTTTATCGTCACATATAAAATCAGGGAGGCCAAAATGTCCCAAATGAACATCATACTGCATTGAAGAAGGCTTTAAACTAGCGATTGAGACCATAAACACATTTTGAAAACGTTTACTGAGGTTAGAAATCAAGTGAGAAGTTGGTGAATTCTCCATTGACTTGTATAGAGACGGTCGCCCCCTGGTGGCCTTTTGATAGAATGCAACTCTAAGTTACTTCCTGGTTGCGCCTCATTTCAGAGGACCGGAGCTCCCCGTCTGGTATATACGCAACTTTTTTTGCGAAATTTGATGAGTCATTACTGACATCACTGACTCAGAAATAACTTTTCCACCAGCTGAGGTTTGGAAACTAAAACCAGAGGAGAGTCTAATCTAACACTCTTCAGTCTTTCACACCTCCATATCTGAGCCGTGATAACCACACCAGACGCCACTGTGTGTGTTTGTGAGTGTGTGTGTGTGTGTGTGTGTGTGTGTGTGTGTGTGTGTGTGTGTGTGTGTTTGTTTGTTAGTGTGTGTGTGTGTGTGTGTGTGTGTGTGTGTGTGTGTGTGTGTGGCCATCACCGTGGGAACAGCTTCAGTTTTACTCTTTTATTCACATTTTGGTCATTTTTGGTCCATTTCTGACTCCTTTATACTGTTGATAGAAGAGTTTAAAGACCTGTCAGCGCCCCCTAGAGGCTGCTGGAGGGACTCAGTCTGGTCTGAACACATTTTCAGGTCAGGTCAAAGAAGGAAGGAAGGAAGGAAGGAAGAAGAGATGGAAGGAAGACAATCAGGAAAGATGGAAGAAGAGATGGATGGAAGGAAGGAAGAAAGGAAGGAGAGATGGAAGGAAGGAAGGAAGACAAACAGGAAAGATGGAAGGAAGGAAGAAAAACAAATGGAA
>NC_070579.1:2625499-2630499 GCF_027409825.1 Scomber japonicus | reverse complement strand
TGTACTTTACTGTGGTACAGTTTGAGGTACTAGTACTTTACTGTAGTACTGTTAGAGGTACTAGTACTTTACTGTAGTACAGTTTGAGGTACTAGTACTTTACTGTAGTACTGTTAGAGGTACTAGTACTATACTGTAGTACAGTTAGAGGTACTAGTACTTTACTGTAGTACAGTTAGAGGTACTAGTACTTTACTGTGGTACAGTTTGAGGTACTAGTACTTTAATATAACAAGCTTTTAAAATACAACACATTGTTAAAGATGAAACCAAAAAGCAGTGTGTAGTCGGCTCACATTTCAGATGTCTATGAGTCAGATGTCCGTGTTTTTATTTTTCCCAGCATGCACCTGAAATTTTCAAGATGGCGCTGCCTAGATTCGATACTATTGGCTTCCGAGCAGCAGTCCACAAACCAATGGGGGACGTCACGGATGCATTTCTTACAGTCTATGCTCTAAACGGGTCAAAGCCGGTCGTCTTCCTGACTGCTGATGTAACGTCTCCTGAGGATCCGTGACCTTTTTAAGGATGGACGGCTTCACGCTGCCATGACGACTCTGAATGTGAAGGCTTGAATTGAACTGGTTGATGTTTTAATGTCATGCAGATTATCAGGAATCATAAAAGTCCAGACGGGGAAGTGACCCAGAGGCCTCAGCCCAGAGGACCCGTACAGCACGAAGGTATGACTGTGATATATCATGGATCAAATATTCAGCAGTGTTTCTGTGACTTCACTTCATCTCCATCTTACATTGTCTCAAGCCCAATTTCCAAAAGGAAGGAAAGACAGACAAAAGGAAGGAAGGAAAGAAGGAAGAACAGAGGGAAGAAAGGTAGGAAAAAACAGATAGTGAAGGAAGGAAAGACAGACAAAAGGAAGGAAAGAAGGAAGAATAGAAGAAAGAAAGGAAGGAAGGACAGATGGAAGGAAGGAAGGAACAAAGAAAGGAAAAAAGGAAGGTAGGGAGTAAGGAGAGATGGAATGAAGGACAGATGAAAGAAAGGGAGTAAGTACAGATGGAAGGAAGAAAGAAATAAAGGAACAAAGCAAAAAAGGAAGATAAGGAGGACAGATGGAAGGAAGGAAAAGAACACAGGAAGGAAAGTGGGCCGGATTGGACCCCTCGGCGGGCCTGTTTGACACCCCTACTCTACTGTGAGACCCTAACCCTCTACAGTTGACACCGAGCAGCAGACGGAGGCGGAGATGCCCCTGACGGACCCAGCGGTGGAAACCCCCTGTCAGATTGCATTTTGCCCCCCCCCCCCCCCCCCCCAGCACAGTTTGGTTGGTCCGGTCCAGTCAACCCTTTACTTTCTCAATATGCCTCAACCCTTCCCTTCCTTCCTTCCTCCCTTTCATCCTTCCATCCTCCTTTCCTTCCTCCCTTCCTCGGACCCAACAGTGGAAACCCCCAGTCAGATTGCATTCCCCCCCCCCCCCCCCCCCTCAGCACAGTCTGGTTGGTCCGGTCCAGTCAAGCCTTCACTTTCTCAATATGCCTCAAACCCAAACCGCCGTTTTCAGGGAACACCACAGTGTTTAATGTTTAATCCACAACTGTAACAGTTTACAAGTGTCTGGTCCATGTTTATTACACATCCTGAGAACATGGAGACCTTTACCCAGTCTATCATATACGACCCCACATAATCCCACCCTGTCATTTGGGTTCTTAATCACTTCATCAGACGTTCAGTTGACATTATTCATTCATTCCTTGGTCAAAGGTCGTCACCCCCTAATGGGATATCGTTACCTTTCAGACCTCTTTCCTGGTTTTACTGTATCCTCATTTAATCTCAGATGCCGTGTCATTGTCTCACCCCAGGAGTCCTTTACAAACCTTTCTCAGGGAGTGAGGAAGACGTTCTGGGTCTGTGGAGAGGAACGAACATCCTGGACGAATCCCAAAATCTTCTTCAGACCTCTTTCCTGGTTTTAAATACTCTATCCTCATTTAATCACAGATGCCGTGTCATTGTCTCACCCCAGGAGTCCTTTACGAACTTTCCTTCAGACTTTCTGGGTCTGTGGAGAGGAACGAACATCCTGGACGAATCCCAAAATCTTCTTCAGATGTCTTTCGTGGTCTTGAAGACTGTATCCTCATTTAATCACAGATGCCGTGTCATTGTCTCACCCCAGGAGTCCTTTATGAACCTTTCTCAGGGAGTGACGAAGACTTTCTGGGTCTGTGGAGAGGAACGAACATCCTGGACGAACCCCAAAACTGTCTCAGCCCTGTAATACACTTCTATCATGCAGGAATACTGCTGCTATAAGGTCCTCTAGCGATCTCCTACAGATTGGCTTTGGTTCAAGCCAGGGATGCCCCGTTGTTCCTCTTCTGTTTAGTTAGCAACAAAAAGAAGAACTCACTCACTTAATCAGACATTTAATTGACATTATTCATTCATTGCTTCGTCAAAGAGTCGTCACCCTTAATTGGATATCGTTACCTTTCAGACCTCTTTCCCGGTTTTACTGTATCCTCATTTGATCACAGATGCCGTGTCATTGTCTAACCCCAGGGGTCCTTTACGAACCTTATTCAGGGGGGGAGGAAGACTTTCTGGGTCTGTGGAGAGGAACAGACATCCTGGACGAATCCCAAAATCTTCTTCAGATGTCTTTCGTGGTCTTGAAGACTGTATCCTCATTTGATCACAGATGCTGTGTCATTGTCTCACCCCAGGGGTCCTTTACGAACCTTATTCAGGGGGGGAGGAAGACTTTCTGGGTCTGTGGGAAAGAACGAACATTCTGAAATCGTCTCAGCCCTGTAATACACTTCCATCTAGCGATCTCCTGCAATTACAGTTGGAGATTGGCTTCAGTTCAAGCCAGGGATGCCCCGTCATTCCTCTTCTGTTTAGTTAGGCAACAAAAAGAAGAACTCACTCACTTAATCAGACATTTAATCGACATTATTCATTCATTCCTTTGTCAAAGAGTCGTCACCATCTTTCTTCAGATTGTCTTTCCTGGTTTTATATCCTCATTTGATCACAGATGCCGTGTCATTGTCTCACCCCAGGAGTCCTTTATGAACTTTCCTTCAGACTTTCTGGGTCTGTGGGGAGGAACAAACATCCTGGATGAACCCTGAAATCGTCTCAGCCTTGTAATACACTTTCTTCAGACTTTATCATCATTTAATCTCAGATGCCATATCGTTCAAATCATCATTTATAATCCTCACAGGCCCCGGGAGTCATTTACAAACCTTCCTCAGACTTTCTGAACCTGTCCGGGGGACTGAGCCTCCAAACTTGGTGTTTTTGGCCGTTCACCTCCTGCACCTGAACTTTGGTGAGGAAAGAAACCTTTTGTCTGTACAATGTAAATGTGAAACTCTCTTTAATGCTCAGATCATGGTTCACTCTCACTGATTCAAGCATACAAGCTGCTGCTGATGAGTGAGCCCTGAAGAATGGAGCCAATCCTCCTTCATGTCTTTATCTCTTTCACACTAACCTGTGGAGGAGGCGCTGTGATGACTCTATGTTCGTCACACCCAAACAGACACGATGAGCTTCAGCGTGAACAAATGCTCTTTGTCTCCCTTTCACACAGGAACATAGTGTTTCTATAACTGTCACTAAGCATTTTTAACCTTTTCTGAAGTTCACACGAGCAATTACACACAATAAATTCCCTCTCAAGCTTTTTAACGATCGTATTTGCTATTTTTACTCACAGGGCGAAGCTGCTATGAGCCAGACATTTCAGACTAATCTGAGCAGTGATTGAAAAGTCACACAAGCATTCATCCTTTGGGACAACTTGAATATTCACTACAAAATTCACAGAAATCCCAAAAATACCCTAAAATAAGGCGTCTCATTCTGAATCAAAGGGACCAAATAACCACCATTATTGGGTTCCATCACAAGCAAGGCACATTTTACAATCCTGAAATAAAATACAATAAAATAACCAATATAAATCAAATCAACTGAGCTGCTGAGGAATGGGGAATGGGGGTGGGGGTGGGGTGGTGGTCTCTCGCTCCCCAGTCTCTCCGGGATCAGCCTATTGAATAATTTAAAGTCTCTTCAGACAATACCAGCTCTATTCTTCTCCTCTCTGCTAACCCTAACCCAACCACCGAGCTGCAAATACTGTGATTTCACTTTTTTCCCTTTCCTTCAAAATAAAAGCTGACATGGTCGTGGATGGAAGGAAGGAAGGAAGGAAGGAAGGAAGGAAGGATGGAAGGAAGGAAGGAAGGAACAGTCCTTTCCTCAGAATGAAAGCTGACATGATCGTGGATGGAAGGAAGAAAGGAAGGAAGGAAGGAAGGAAGGAAGGAAGGAAGGAACAGTCCTTTCCTCAGAATGAAAGCTGACATGATCGTGGATGGAAGTAAGGAAGGAAGGAAGGAAGGAAGGAAGGAAGGAAGGAAGGAAGGAACAGTCCTTTCCTCAGAATGAAAGCTGACATGATCGTGGATGGAAGGAAGGAAGGAAGGAAGGAGGGAAGGAAGGAAGGAAGGAAGGAAGGAAGGAAGGAAGGAAGGAACAGTCCTTTCCTCAGAATGAAAGCTGACATGATTGTGGATGGAAGGAAGGAGGGAAGGAAGGAAGGAAGGAAGGAAGGAGGGAAGGAAGGAACAGTCCTTTCCTCAGAATGAAAGCTGACGTGATCGTGGATGTTGTTGTCTGAGCTGCGGACGAATTGACCCTGTCTGTTTTGACTGTTCCATCCTTCCTTCCATCCATCCTTCCTCCCTTCCTTCCTTCCTTCTTTCTATCTGTCCTTCCTCCCTTTCTTCCTTCCCTCCTTCCTTCCATTCCTTCCTTCCATTCCTTCCATTCCTTCCTTCCTTCCTTCCTTTCTTACCTCTTTCCTTCCGTCTATTCTTTCCTTCCTTCCTTCCTTCCTTCCATTCCTTCCTTCTTTCCTGTCCTTTCCTTCCTTCCTTCCTTCCCTCCTTCCTTCCTTCCTGGCTGGATTTCATAGATAACAAATCCACAACATAAATCTC
>NC_070579.1:2608637-2625299 GCF_027409825.1 Scomber japonicus | reverse complement strand
TCTGTCCTTCATTCCTCCCTACCTTGTTCTTTCTTTCCTTCTTTCCTTCCTTTCTTCCTTCTTTCTTTTCCTTCCTTCCCCCTACCTTCCTCCCTTCCTTCCTTCCTCTCTTCCTTCCTTCCTTCCTTCCTTCCGTCCTTCTTTCCTCTCTTCCTTCCTTCCTTCTTTCCTCTCTTCCTTCCTTCTTTCCTCTCTTCCTTCCTTCCGTCCTTCTTTCCTCTCTTCCTTCCTTTCTCCTTCTCTTTCTTTCTTCCTCTCTTCCTTCCTTCCTTCTTTCCTCTCTTCCTTCCTTCCTTCTTTCCTCTCTTCCTTCCTTCTTTTCTCTCTTCCTTCATTCCTTCTTTCCTTCCTCCATCCCCCATCAAACACCGAGCTCGCCACAAGCTGCTGGCTGACAGGCGGACGGTAGGATATTGGAGTTTTGGAGGCAGTAAACATCCTTTGGAGGCGTCAGAAGAAGAAGAAGAAGAAGAAGAAGAAGAAGAAGAAGAAGAAGAAGAAGAAGAAGAAGAGACGACTCGGTGTCAAACCAGACGTCCTTCTTTCCTCTCTTCCTTCCTTCCGTCCTTCTTTCCTCTCTTCCTTCCTTCCGTCCTTCTTTCCTCTCTTCCTTCCTTCCTTCTTTCCTCTCTTCCTTCCTTCCATCTTTCATTCCTCCCTACCTTGTTCTTTCCTTCCTTCTTTTCCTTCCTCCCTCCCTCCCTCCTTCTCTTTCTTCCTGACTGTTCCTTCTTTCCTCTCTTCCGTCCTTCTTTTCTCTCTTCCTTCTTTCCTTCCTCCATCCCCCATTCTTCCTTCCTTCTGTCCTTCATTCCTCCCTACCTTGTTCTTTCCTTCCTTCCTTCCTTTCTTCCTTCTTTCTTTTCCTTCCTCCCTCCCTCCCTTCTTCCCTTCCTTCCTTCCTCTCTTCCTTCCTTCCTTCCTTCCGTCCTTCTTTCCTCTCTTCCTTCCTTCCTTCTTTCCTCTCTTCCTTCCTTCTTTTCTCTCTTCCTTCATTCCTTCTTTCCTTCCTCCATCCCCCATCAAACACCGAGCTCGCCACAAGCTGCTGGCTGACAGGCGGACGGTAGGATATTGGAGTTTTGGAGGCAGTAAACATCCTTTGGAGGCGTCAGATGAAGAAGAAGAAGAAGAAGAAGAAGAAGAAGAGACGACTCGGTGTCAAACCAGACGAGAGTTTGTTGCTTTTTGAGGATTCGTCAGATCCAAAAAAAAGTTTCGGTTAAAAAGAAAAAAACATTTATGTAACAAACATGAACGTCTGAGACTTTGAATGCATCACAGTGAGCAGCGTTGTGTTAAATTAGGTGATGCTACACCTCGAAAAGGCATCAACATGTCTGAAAAACACCAATTTGTTCAGTTGTAGGTTGAAAAAGAGACGATATTGATGAGTGTGATTATGGCAAAAATCAAAATCAGGATTAATCCTCCTTTCCTTCCTTCCTTCCTTTCCTTCCTCCCTACCTTCTTTCCTTTCCTCCCTTCCTTCCGCCCTCCTTTCCTTCTTTTCTTTCCTTCCTTACTCTGTCCTTCTTTCCTTCCTTTCTCCCTCCCTCCCTCCTTTCATCTTTCCTCCCTTTCTTCCTTCCTTCCTCCTTTCCTCCCTTTCTTCCTCCTTTCCTTCCTTTCCTCCCTTCTTCCTCCCTTCCTTCCTTGACTCGAGGACAATAGGAGGGTTAAAGATATGCAACCTTTATTGTCATGGCAACAGTGAGCAAAATTAAGTCCATTAGAGTTTCTAAATGTCGGTGTCCATTACTTGTTGATTAATTGCCCAGCTCTAGTGTGAAGTCATATTTGCACCTGTGGGCCATATGTGGTCTACATGAGGACATGATTTAACTCATTTAATGCTTCATATAAACTCTTCATAATAAATATGGAGCTATGAGTCGGAGTCAAATCTGATTATTAAGGCATAAATATTGAGCTTTTTAGGACTGTTCAGTGTTCATCTCTAATTATTTGTTTCTGGGAGGATAGAAACATGTCAGATACCAGCATGCAGGTTGGCAGGTCTGGAGCTAACATACGGGTGAGTTGGGTGAGAGCCCAGAGGCTTCAGAGGCTTCAGAGGCTTTTGTTGAGCTCTACAGAATAACTACACAAAGCTTGACCCATCCAACCATACTGATGCTGATAATTATGGTCTCTGTCAGAAACCGAATATGGAGTTACAGCAAGCGTTACCCAATCAGAATAACACGAGCTTCAGTCAAACATCACCATCCGTTATTCTTTTAATCTGTTCAAAGTCTTTAGTCAAGATTTTATAAAGACAAGAAACTGAATATGTCCAAAATGAAATATTGAAATATGGAGTTATTACCTTTCCACCTGACATTGAGTCTCATGATTGACTTTTTTATTTATTTATTTGAGACTGGATGGGTGATTATTGGTCAGCGGGGGGGGGGGGGTGATCAATTAGAGGAAAATGGACAATTAAAATCATTGTTAGCCAATTGAGGGTTTAAGGAAAATGTGTCACACAGTAGTTAAAAAGCCTTTTCAATCAAATTTGTGATTTTTTTTTAGTTGATATAAATGAAATCTACTTTACTTTTCCTCCACAGTGAATATAAATGTGTTTAAAATCATCTTCTCTTTGAATTCCTTTGAATCTTTACATATTGTTCATATTCTGGCGTTTCACAGCAGACTCACTATGTAATTGGTCAATATACATAAATTCGGTGCCTCAAATCGATTATGAATACATCATCAGTCATTAATAAACTGATGATGAATCTTTAATAAAGCTTTTTTAGAGAGCAGAGAGAGAGTATTCTTTAGTCAAACACTCACAAAATGTGTATCAGCTGCACAAAAACATTTTTAGAAAGTTAAAATATTTCCATTTTTTTGTATATTTTGGATCACGAGACGATAAGACATCAAATTCGGGTTAAAAGAAAATGTTTTTAAGGTGTAACAACGGGTCAAATTAGACCCTGAACAGAATGAAAGGGTTAAACACAATCTTTATATTTCGCCAAATTTGTCCCTTAACCCTCCTGTTGTCCTCGAGTCAAGGAAGCAAGGGAGGATGGAGGAAGGAAGGATAGAAGGAATGGTGGAAGGATGTAAGGGAGGGAGGAGTTAAGGAAAGATGGAAGGGAGGGAGGAAGGAAGGATGGAAGGGAGGAGGGACGAAGGAAGGAAGGAAGGAAATGAGGGAAGAAGGAAGGAAGGAAGAAAAGGAGGGAGGAAGGAAGGAAGGAAGGAGGGAAAGGAGGGAAGAAGGAAGGAGGGAAGGAAGGGAGGGAGAAGGAAGGAAGGAGGGAAAGGAGGGAAGAAGGAAGGAGGGAAGGAAGGGAGGAGGGACGAAGGAAGGAAGGAAGGAAGGAAGGGAGGAGTTAAGGAAGGATGGAAGGGAGGGAGGATGGAAGGAAGGAGGGAAAGGAGGGAAGAAGGAAGGAGGGAAGGAAGGGAGGGAGGAAGGAAGGAAAGAGGGAAAGGAGGGAAGAAGGAAGGAGGGAAGGAAGGGAGGAGGGACGAAGGAAGGAAGGAAGGAAGGGAGGAGTTAAGGAAGGATGGAAGGGAGGGAGGAAGGAATGAAGGAGGGAAAGGAGGGAAGAAGGAAGGAGGGAAGGAAGGAAGGACAGGAGGGAAGGAAAGAAAGGAGGGAGGAAGGAAGGAAGGAGGGAAGGAACAGTCAAAACAGACGGGGTCAATTTGCAACTCCTCCACTCTCGGTTAAAACAACATAAAAACAAAGCAAGAAAAATATTTTAAAAATGAATGAAACTCCTCCCACGTCTGTCGGCTGATATTATGGGAGGAGACGCTCGTAAACCAACAACAGCTCCAGTCCCTCCCTGAGTCCCCGAGTCCTGGAGCAGCAGGAAACACTTTTTATGATGTCTAGCACACCAATCCTCGCCCCGCCAGTTTTCCACGACCCCACGCCTACTTCTACCCCCCCCCCCCCCCCCCCCACACCTCCCTTACTCCAACCCCTCCCTCACCCCAACCCCAACCCCTCCCTCACACATCTCTGGTTTTGTCGTCTGGCTGCTGGATTCCCCTCCTCGGGCCTCCCCATGCAGCAGGCGAAACCCACATTGTCTGCAGGTGTGTTTGATTGGGTCTGAAACAATGAGGCGAGATGGAAACAGTGTCCTCCTCCTCCTTTTTTGTCGGTTGAACGTTTATTTGCATGAGTTATCTTTATGGCTGGCGTGTGTGTGTGTGTGTTCGCGTCTTTGTTCCTTTTCCTTTTTCTATTTTCGGCGCCGCTTGCAAACCTTTGAACCGACCGAACATATGTGTGTGTGTGTGTATGTGTGTGTGTGTGTGTGTGAGTCTCTTTCAAACACTTCTTACAAACAATAAAACCCACAGAGAAAACATCCAGCCAGTCCTGAAATGACTCCACGTTTCTCACGATTGGGTAATCTGGCGACCCGTTCAGAGTGAGGTTAACGTTTTAATCCAGTCTCTCTCTCTCTCTCTCTCTCTCTCTCTCTCTCTCTCTGTGAGGCCGATCTTTCATCTGTGAGCATCAGGAGAGGAAAACCCCATAAAAGCTTATCAGATGTGCCGTTTTAACTTTCCAACGTTTGTCCTTCCGGCTCAGTTCAGACTGTTAATAAAGTGGAAGGTATAATTTATCACCAGATAAATATAGGCCTCAGGAGGGAAGGAAGGAAAGAATGAAGGGAGGGAGGAGGAAAGAAGGAAGGGAGGAAGGGAGGAAAAGAGGGAGGAAGGAAGGAAAGGAAGGAAGAAAGGGAGGGAGGAAAGAAGGAAGGAATGCAGGAAAGGAGGGAGGGAGGAATGAGGGAATGAAGGATGGAGGAAGGAAAGGAAGGGGGAAGGAAAGGAGGGAGGAAGAAGGAGGGGAGGAAAGGAGGGAGGAAGAAGGAGGGAAGCAAAGGCGGAAAAGAGGGAGGAAGAAGGAGGGAAGGAAGGAAGAACGAAGGAAAGGAGGGAGGGAGGATGGAGGAAAGAAGGCAGGAAAAGAGGGAGGAAGGAAGGAAGGAAGGAAAGGACGGAGGAAGGAAAGGAAGGAAGAAAGGGAGGTAGGGAGGAAGGAAGGAAGGAAAGAAGGAAACAGACGGGGTCAATTTGACCCGGGAGGACGACACAAAGGTTAATTTCGATAATCCAGCGACCCGTTCAGAGTGAGGTTAACGTTTTAATTCTCTCTCTCTCTCTCTCTCTCTCTCTCTCTCTCTCTCTCAGCATTAGGAGAGGAAAACCCCATAAAAGCTTATCAGATGTGCCGTTTTAACTTTCCAACGTTTGCCCTTCCGGCTCAGTTCAGACTGTTAATAAAGTGGAAGGAATAATTTATCACCTAATGCTGAGTCAGACAGGTTTCACACATATTATTCTACATTATGGTCAATATATCAATATAGGCCTCATTTAAATACAACTATACCTCATTTTTGAGTTAAAAGTCATGTGAATCAGCTGTTAGTGGCTCCTGTTTGCAGTGTAACTTCAAAAAGTGATGATTCTCAGCTCTGCAGCCTTTTTTTCTGTGATTTGTGGATTTATGGAGGTTTATTGGCGATGAGCACAGCAGATGATGACACCCTCGGGGAGAGTAAGTCATGCGTTTCATGTCTCTGTGTTATGACTCTTCAGAAGAAGGACCTTCGACTTTATAGAGAGATGGATGTAACAAGGTGTGGATGAGTTTCTTTCTATCACCACACGGCTGAGCTGGTGGAATTAATACAACACATACAACACCAGCGCAAAAAGACAAAAGAGCTCCATATTTCCTACAATACAATATATACTCACCCACTGTACGGCTTCGGTACTGACCCGTACCTTGGATGCTGGATGAAGAGGTTCGTCTGTGATCTGGATTGTTCCTGAGACGGTGTGTTGTGTGTTTATATGGAGTCCAGCGTGGAGCGTTTACAGCCTGTGATCTCGTGTGCTTAGATGTGCTTCCAGACCAGACAGTAATCGATTGTGACAGGATGCTCTGGATTATGTAAAAATTGGACCAGTCGACCCGGCTGACTTTTGAGTCTCTGTTGGGCTTTTTTTTTGCATGAGATGGTTGGTGTCCAGGTCCCATTTCAGGTTATTGCTGATGTGTGAGCCAAGGAAATTGAAAGGGTCAGTTATTATAATTGGTTTGCTGTCAATGAGAATAGAGGCTTTTATTGATTGTTCTGTTGTGAAGTTGTTGATCATTACAGAGGCCTTTTCATTGATTTAGGACCAGCTCATTTCCCCTGCACCGGTTCATTGACCTGGTCAGTCCTACGATCATGATGTCACCTACATATCTGAGCAATGCAATCATGTCAGATCATTGGCAAACACATTGTTCCTGTCCTTCATAAAGTCCAGGATTTAAAGGCCTAGTCAGGTAGTAACACTCATGTACTGGAGTTTCCTGAGCAGCTCGAACAGGCTGATGGTATTAAAAGGAGAAAATCAATGAACAGTGTTCCTAGAGAAGTGTGTTTGGACTACAGATGGGGCGGGCATGGCTCAGGAGGTAAAGCATTCATCCACTAATTGGCGGTTCCTGGTTCCTCTAATATGTTGATGTGTCTTTGGGCAACATACTTAATCCCAAATTGCTCCCAATGTCAATGCTAACGGTGTATGAATGTTAGCCTCCTGATGGGCAGGTTGGCTTCCTGTGTGGTAACTCCTGTCATCAGTGTATGAATGTGGGTGAATGGGAGAATGTGACGTAGTGTAAAAGCACTCTAAGTGGTCAAAAGTGCTATAAGTACAGTCCATTTACTACTTGTCATGTTGGCTGGGGAATCATCTGTGGACCGGTTTGATATGGAAATTGTGATGGGTCTATCATTGATTGAATGTGTGCCAGGACTGTGTGTTCGAATGCCTTCATAGACACTGATGTCAGAGCCACAGTCCTGCAGTCATAGAGGCCAGATACTGTTTTGGGAACGGGGGGAGGGGGGGGTGATGGTGGAGTTTATTGATAACTGTAAAGACTGGGGCCAGTTTTCTTTGGTAAAGCTGGAATCAGACGGTCTGGGCCTGCTGTTTTGTTTTTATCCAGCTTACAAAACATCCCTCTGACTGTATTTGTTTCTGTTATGAATGGTGTTGGTAGGTGAGAGTTTGGGAATAGCTGTGTGTGCCTGTACTTGGCCTCTACTGAAATTGGGCAATGAAGCCTTCAGGTTGGCTGGCATTTCTGGGTCTGCATCAGAGGGGACAGGTGACTTTGTTTTGTAACGGGTCAGTTCCTGAAGACTTTTCCACATTACCTCGGGGATACTTGTGACAAATCTGTTCTCCAGTTGTTTGGCATGAGATGTTTTTTGCTTTGCTTATTGCAGATCTGAGTTCACATTTTAACTGCTTTGTATTTTTCCATGTCCCCACTTTTGCAGTGCAGTATAATTTTTTCTTTCTCTCCGTAATTCGATTAAATGGCACCAGAACCGGGGTTTATTGTTACCAAATGACATCACGGGTTTAATAGGTATGCAGATGTTCTTGCAAAAAGTCTTTGCATGATGTCACTGTGTCTGTTTGTTCATCCAGGTTTTCACGAGTCACTAAAAATGCTCCAATAAATGCATTCAAAGCAGCGTCTTAGTGTTTCTACTGCATCATTTGACAGTTTTTATTAGTTCTGGTTTGAGGTTCGACAGACTTAACCTTTTGGTTGTAGGTCGGAACAAGTGTATCATTGATTGCGTGGTTGGACGTACACATGCCGACAGATGTTACTGTGGACTATCGGAGCCAGTTTAAAGCTCAGAGTTGCAGCTTCTGGTTGGCTGATCTTTTCTATTTGGAGCCACGACGAGTGCAGGGATCGCCTTTCAGTTTAAAAGGAAGACCAACCAGTCCAGACTCGTGCTAACGTTGTCTTTATCAAGTAATATTAAACTTACCGAAACATCGCAACAATCCTCTGAGTTAGCACGAGTCCTGTCAGTCACAGCCGTCCATCAACGCCAACGTGGGAGTCATCAAACCTACGATTCGACTTCATATCGTGTCGTCCTTCCGGGTCAAATTGACCCCGTTGGTTTTGACTGTTCCTTCCTTCCTTCCTCCCTCCTTCTCTCTAAGAGAGGAAAAGGAAGAAAGGAAAAGCGGAAGGAAGGAAAGGATGAAGGAAAGAAAGAGAGAAGGAAGGAAGGAAAGAAGGAAGGAGGAAGGGTGGAAGGAAGGAGGAAAGAAAGAGAGAAGGAAGGGGAAGAAGGAAGGGAAGAAATAAGGAAGGGAAGAGAGAAGGAAGGCAGAAGGAAGGAATGAAGTATCTTTGTATCCCTGTCTGTTCCTCCCTTCCTTCCTTCCTCCCACCTTTCCTTCCTTCCTTCCTTCGTTCGTTCCGTCCGTCCTTACTTCCTTTCCTTCCTCATTTCCTTTCCTTTCCTCCCTTACTTCCTCCCTCCTTTCCTTCCTCCCGTCTTTCCTCCATCCTTCCTCCCTTCCTTTCCTTCCTCCCTCCTTTCCTTCCTTCCTCCCTCGTTTCCTTCCTTTTTCCTCCCTTCCTTCCTTCCTTCCTCGACCAACCAGCTCCAACTAGCTCATCACTTCTTCCAGGGATCAGCTGATGTCAGAATAATGACATCACCGTGTTTTTCAGCGACGTTACACAGACGCTCCGCTAATGAGCCACTTCCTGTTTCTTAAGGTTTGGCACCGCTGCAGCTTCACGCTTCCTGTCTGGATGTTTGGAGACGAGCTCGGCGTGCGGCGTGAGGTCATGTGACTCTTCTGCCAAGTCAGCAGTCGGGCCGGCTGATTGGGCCTCGTCCTCGCTGATGAGATCAGAGGTTACGTAACCGAATCACGGCTCGAGCTGCTCCTCTGTGAGGTGAGATGACACGGCGGCTCGACGCCAGCAGAGTGACAATACAGAGTCCTCATCCTCCTCTTCTTCCTCCTCTTCCTCCTCCTCTTCATCCTCTTCTTCCTCCTCCTCCTCCTCTTTCTCCTCGTCATCCTCTTCTTCTTACTCCTCTTCCTCTTTCTCCTCCTCCTCTTCTTCTTCCTCCTCCTCCTCTTCTTCTTCCTCCTGCTCCTCTTCTTCTTCCTCCTCTTCCTCCTCTTCCTCCTCCTCCTTCTCATCCTCCTCTTCTTCCTCATCCTCCTCTTCCTCCTCTTCTTCCTCCTCCTCCTCTTCCTCCTTTTACTCCTCCTCCTCTTACTCCTCTTCCTCTTACTCCTCTTCTTCCTCTTCCTCCTCTTCTTACTCATTTTCCTCCTCCTCCTCCTCTTCTTCCTCTTACTCATTTTCCTCTTACTCCTCCTCCTCTTACTCCTCTTCTTCCTCCTCGTCTTCCTCATCTTCTTCTTCCTCTTCTCCCTCCTCCACCTCTTCCTCCTCCTCTTCTTCTTCCTCTTCCTCCTCCTCTTCTTACTCCTCCTCCTCTTCTTTCTCCTCTTACTCCTCCTCCTCCTCTTCTTCCGCCTCCTCCTCCTTTTACTCTTCCTCCTCCTCTTCTCCCTCCTCCACCTCCTCCTCTCCCTCCTCCTCCTCCTCCTCTTCCTCCCCCTCCCCCTCTGAGGCTGAAAACACTAATCCTCTCTGCTCACCTCGCCTCCTCTCTGTCCTGCTTTCTTTCTCTTTTTATAGCCAGGATTCACCCAGCCGACACTCTGCTGATGATGATGATGATGATGATGATGATGATGATGATGATGAACCCAGCGTGTCCTTTTTTTTCCTCCTTTCATCTGTTGGGCTGTGTTATCTTATCACACTGCGTCATCACACCGACCTCATCTGCTTTATTTTATTCACCTTTCAGTCGTTCAGTGTTTGGTGTATTTTTGGACTTTGAGACTCTGGTCAGGTGTAAAGATGGATCAATTACATGTGAAAACTCAAATCTCATTCAGTGCTGGTTAGAGGTACTAGTACTTTACTGTAGTACAGTTAGAGGTACTAGTACTTTACTCTAGTACAGTTAGAGGTACTAGTACTTTACTCTAGTACAGTTAGAGGTACTAGTACTTTACTGTAGTACAGTTAGAGGTACTAGTACTTTACTGTAGTACAGTTAGAGGTACTTGTACTTTACTGTAGTACAGTTAGAGGTACTAGTACTTTACTGTAGTACAGTTAGAGGTACTTGTACTTTACTGTAGTACAGTTAGAGGTACTAGTACTTTACTGTAGTACAGTTAGAGGTACTAGTACTTTACTGTAGTACAGTTAGAGGTACTAGTACTTTACTGTAGTACAGTTAGAGGTACTTGTACTTTACTGTAGTACAGTTAGAGGTACTAGTACTTTACTGTAGTACAGTTAGAGGTACTTGTACTTTACTGTAGTACAGTTAGAGGTACTTGTACTTTACTGTAGTACAGTTAGAGGTACTTGTACTCTACTGTAGTACAGTTAGAGGTAAACTACTAGCTAAACTAGCTAACTGTATATAAAGTAGTATAAACTAGCTAACTGTATAAAAAGTAGCATAAACTAGCTAACTGTGTATAAAGTAGTATAAACTAGCTAACTGTATATAAAGTAGTATAAACTAGCTAACTGTATATAAAGTAGTATAAACTAGCTAACTGTATATAAAGTAGTGTAAACTAGCTAACTGTATATAAAGTAGCATAAACTAGCTAACTGTATATAAAGTAGTATAAACTAGCTAACTGTATATAAAGTAGTATAAACTAGCTAACTGTATAAAAAGTAGTGTAAACTAGCTAACTGTATATAAAGTAGTATAAACTAGCTAACTGTATATAAAGTAGTATAAACTAGCTAACTGTATATAAAGTAGTGTAAACTAGCTAACTGTATATAAAGTAGTATAAACTAGCTAACTGTATATAAAGTAGTGTAAACTAGCTAACTGTATATAAAGTAGTGTAAACTAGCTAACTGTATATAAAGTAGTATAAACTAGCTAACTGTATATAAAGTAGTGTAAACTAGTTAACTGTATATAAAGTAGTATAAACTAGCTAACTGTATATAAAGTAGTATAAACTAGCTAACTGTATATAAAGTAGTGTAAACTAGCTAACTGTATATAAAGTAGTGTAAACTAGCTAACTGTATATAAAGTAGTATAACTAGCTAACTGTATATAAAGTAGTGTAAACTAGTTAACTGTATATAAAGTAGTGTAAACTAGCTAACTGTATATAAAGTAGTATAAACTAGCTAACTGTATATAAAGTAGTGTAAACTAGCTAACTGTATATAAAGTAGTGTAAACTAGCTAACTGTATATAAAGTAGTATAAACTAGCTAACTGTATATAAAGTAGTATAAACTAGCTAACTGTATATAAAGTAGTATAAACTAGCTAACTGTATATAAAGTAGTATAAACTAGCTAACTGTATATAAAGTAGTGTAAACTAGCTAACTGTATATAAAGTAGTGTAAACTAGCTAACTGTATATAAAGTAGTATAAACTAGCTAACTGTATATAAAGTAGTGTAAACTAGCTAACTGTATATAAAGTAGTGTAAACTAGCTAACTGTATATAAAGTAGTATAAACTAGCTAACTGTATATAAAGTAGTATAAACTAGCTAACTGTATATAAAGTAGTATAAACTAGCTAACTGTATATAAAGTAGTGTAAACTAGCTAACTGTATATAAAGTAGTCTAAACTAGCTAACTGTATATAAAGTAGTATATAACTAGCTGTTAATAAATCTCATGTGCAGAAACCAAACCTAAAATGAATTACTGGAAAAACTGAACAATGAATGTTAGTTTACTTCCAAAGCAAAATGACTGATTTAATAATTACATTAAAAACAAATCAGATAATATATCAGAACATTCTCTCTCTCTCTCTCTCTCTCTCTCTCTCTCTCTCTCTCTCTCTCTCTCTCTCTCTCTCTGAGTCATGGGGTTGCACAATAGCCGAGCTGCGTAATCACATAACACCGGCTTATCTGTCTCGCCAAGGGCACCCAGTGTACTCTGACCCAGTGTGTGTGTGTGTGTGTGTGTGTGTGTGTGTGTGTCCAGCGTTAAGCAGTCTGAGTGCAGATGCATTAGCAGGAAGTGAAATGGAGTGAGAAACAGGCTGCAGAGGTGCCACGGAGCAGCAGGTAAATCACCAAATCAAACCTCATCAAACACACTCAGGCAGACGGTGAAGCTCGTCATATAACTTATTGTTTTTTCGAGGCTGGAGCACTTTCACGGTTCTGCAGCTCCGAGTTTATTTCTCAAGCGATGACGTTTCAGTGAGAGTGTGACTTCTACCGAGCCTGCAGGACAAACATCACATCATAGAAAGATATATCTAGAAGCTTCCAGAGCAAACATATGTTCAAGGCAGGCTGTGTAAAAGCTTTCTATCAACATTATGTTGGAAAGGAGGGAGGGAGGAAAGAAAGAGAGAAGGAAGGAAGGAAGGAAGGAAAAATGAAGGAAAGGAGGGAGGGAGGAAAGAAGAAAGGAGGGAGGAAAGAAAGAGAGAAGGAAGGAAGGAAGGAAAGGAGGGAGGAAGGAAAGAAGAAAGGAGGGAGGAAGGAAAGAAGAAAGGAGGGAGGAAAGAAAGAGAGAAGGAGGGAAGGAAGGAAGGAAGGAAAGGAGGGAAGGAAGAAGGAAGGAAAGGAGGGAGGAAAGAAAGAGAGAAGGAAGGAAGGAAAGGAGGGAGGGAGGAAAGAAGAAAGGAGGGAGGGAGGAAAGAGAGAAGGAAGGAAGGAAAGGAGGAGGGAGGAAAGAAGAAAGGAGGGAGGGAGGAAAGAGAGAAGGAAGGAAGGAAAGGAGGGAGAAGAAGGGAAGGAAGGAAAGGAGAGTGGGAGGAAGGAGGAAGGAAAGGAGGGAGGAAAGAAAGAGAGGAAGGAAAGGAGGGAAGGAGGGAGGAAAGAAAGAGAGAAGGAGGGAAGGAAGGAAGGAAGGAGGGAAGAGGAAGAAGGAAGGAAAGGAGGGAGAAAGAAAGAAAAGGAGGGAGGAAGAGACATCTGGAGTGTTTTTACAAGCTGTGTAATTTGACCTGAACAGTTATGTAATGATTAACTTAGTACTGTGAGTCACTCTGGAAAGCACCTTTAACGTTGTTGCTGTTGTTAGTGAGCAGATAGCGACTGACCTTTGACCCCGACCAACGGACTTCCTGTTTCCTGCAGCAGGTGAAGCAGGTGAAGCAGGTGATTGGGTGCAAACAGCAGCTGAGGCGAGAGCTGCTTGGCGGCGGGCCAAAACAAACGTCCTTCGTCTTCACTACAGCGACGAGGAGGAGGAGGAGGAGGGGGAGGAGGAGGAGGAGGAGGAGGAGGAGGAGGGAGGGGAGGAGGAGGAGGAGGAAGAGGAGGAGGAGGAGGAGAAAGAGGAGGGGGAAGAGGAGAAGGAGGAGGAGGAGAAGGAGGAGGGAGAGGAGTAGGAGGGGGAGGGGGAAGAAGAGGAGGAGGAGGAGGAGGAGGAGGAAGAAGAGGAGGAGGAGGAGGGGGAGGAGGAAGATGAGAAAAGAGGAGGAGGAAGATGAGAAAGAGGAGGAGGGAGAGGAGGAAGAGGAGGAGGAGGAAGAAGAGGAGGAGAAGGAGGAGGAGGGAGAGGAAGAGGAGGAGGAGGAAGAGGAGAAAGAAGAGGAGGAGGAGGAAGAGGAGGACGAGGAGGAGAAAGAGGAGGAGGAGGAGAAAGAGGAGGAGGAGGACGAGGAGGAGGAGGAGGAGGAGAAAGAGGAGGAGGAGAAAGAGGAGGAGGAGGAGGAGGGAGAGGGAGGAAGAGGAGGAGGAATGTTGTCATGTTGAACCTTCCTCACGCTGTTATGTAATCGGACCTTTAACCGTCACTCAGGCCACCGACTCCTCATCGATGACATCATCAGCCGTAAACACTGTTATCAGGCCGGCAGCTCGGGGTTCTGGGTAAATACCCGCGGCGGGAAAAAGGCTTTGATGTGTCACCAGATGATCAGATAGGGTTAGGGTTGGTCTGAACTCAGCGCCGAGATATTAATAGAAACACAGACGACGAGGAAACTGGAGGCAAATGAAGCTGAGTCATCATCAAGTGTTTCCACATCGCTATCAAACATCAACCCTCAGATCATTGAGATGTAATAAATCACTTATTAATAATGTCACAGCTGGTCAGATGTCGGGAGGGGAATCCTGCAGAGTGCTTCAGAGCAGATAGAGGGCGCTGTAGGAAGGAGGAGGAGGAGGAAGAAGAAGAGGAGGAGGAGGAGGAGGAGCAGGAGGTTGGTCAGATGTCGGGAGGGGAATCCTGCATGGGCCAGAACCGGCCCTCTGAGGTATCCAATCTGGCCCACTGGAGGAGGAAGAAGAGGAGGATGAGGAGGAGGAAGAGGAGGAGGAGGACGGGGAAGGGGGAGGAAGAGGAGGAGGACGGGGAAGGGGGAGGATGAAGAAGAAGAAGAAGAGGAGGATGAGGAGGAGGAAGAGGAGGAGGAGGACGGGAAGGGGGAGGAAGAGGAGGAGCAGGAGGAGGAGGAGGATGAAGAGGAGGACGGGGAAGGGGGAGGAGGAGGAGGAGGACGGGGAAGGGGGAGGAGGAAGAGGAGGAGGAAGAAGAGGGAGGACGGGGAAGGGGGAGGAGGAGGATGACGAGGAGGAGGAGCAGGAGGAGGAGGATGAAGAGGAGGAGGAAGAAGCTATCTATCAACCATCAGATCATTCACATGTCATAAATCACATATTAATAATGTCGGGAGGGGAATCCTGCAGAGTGCTTTAGAGCAGATAGAGGGCGCTGTAGAAGGAGGAGGAGGAGGAAGAAGAGGAGGAAGAAGAGGAGGAGCAGAAAGAGGGCGCTGTTTTACTCCACAGCAGGGGTGTCAAACATGCGGCCCATGGGCCAGAACCGGCCCATGCTCTGAGATCTACTGACTCAGGTCAGATAGTTGAGCCCAGAGCTCTGAGATCTACTGACTCAGGTCAGATAGTTGAGCCGAGAGCTCTGAGATCTACTGACTCAGGTCAGATAGTTGAGCCCAGAACTCTGAGATCTACTGACTCAGGTCAGATAGTTGAGCCCAGAGCTCTGAGATCTACTGACTCAGGTCAGATAGTTGAGCCCAGAGTTCAAACTAAACATGATGAAGCAGCTTTTACACAACTGGAACAAACTACCAGCAGAACTGAAATCATTTTAAATCCAGGTTAAAAACATTTCTCTTCTCCTGAGCTTATGATTGAGCTCTTTTAAAGCACTTTACATTTTAATCTTTCATTTGCACTCTATGTCCTTTTAATGATTTTAAAGCTAATTTATTATTTTATGCCTTCCTTCCATCTGTCCTTCTTCCCTTTCTTTCTTTTTCCTTCTTTCATCCCTCCCTTTCTTCCATCTGTCCTTCCTTCCTTCCTTCTGTCTTAATCCCTTTCTTTCTTCCTTTTGTCCTTCTTTCCTTCCTTCCTTCCTTCCTGTCTTCTTTTCCTTCCATCTTTTTAATGATCCGGCCCACATGAGATCTAATTGGTGTGTATGTGGCCCTTGAATGAAAATGATCCACAGGAAACACATCAAGCTTTAAAACCCCAGACAGTAAGTGTTAGGTTTCATGAATGAACTCTGGTTGATGTTCTTCAGATTTTGGTTTGAGTTTTTTTTTTGCATATCGTCCGATCTGACAGCGATCATCCTGGAAGCTCGGAAAGGTCGACAGTCTAAAAAACAATTTATGTTCATCAGGAAATATCAGCGCTGATGGGAAGTGATGAGAGATACAGAGACAACCCTAACCCTTAATGTTATAATACAGCCGTCATAAACCAGTCAGTATTTATTAGGAGTGGGAATCACCAGAGGCTCCACGATACGATATTACGAGTTTAAATATATTGCTATACCTTCCTTCCCTTCCTTCCTTCCCGTTCTCTCCAAAACCCAACAAACCCCCTACCTAGCATGCTTTAATATAAACCCAACTCTAATATCAGTTGATGGATCCTCAGCTTTACTTTTCCTTCCTTCCTTCCTTCTTTCCTCTGTCCTTCCTTCCTTCCTTCCTTCCCGTCCTCTCCAACACTAAACCCAACTTCTTAATATCAGTTTATGGATCCTCAGTTTGACTTTTATACATTATTATTATTACTTATTAACCTTCGTGTCGTCCTCCCGGGTCAAACTGACCCTGTTTGTTTTTACTGTTCCTTCTTTCCTCCCTACCTTCCTTCCTTCCTCCTGTCTGTCCTTCCTCCCTCCATTCTTCTTTCCTTCCCTCTCACCCTCCTTCCTTCTTTCCTCCCTTCCACCTACCTTCCTTCCTTCCCACCCTCCCTCCTTCCTTCTTTCCTCCCTCCCTCCCACCCTCCCTCCTTCCTTCCTTCTTTCTTTCCTCCCTCCCTTTTATATTTTTTAATATATATATACTTTTTTAACTGCATATAAAACTTCCCCTTGCATGATGACTGTCACCTCTGCTGACCTCACCAGAAAACAAGCTAGAGCCCCCTAGTGGACTGAAAGAGCAACTGATTTTATTATTCTAGTAGCAAAAACTGACATTTTAAAGATCGATACTAGGCGTCAGTGTGTCGATACAACTAGGTCCGTATGATTTCCACGATCACGGAATCACAGAATTTGACATCATTTCACTGAAATGCTGTTTTCGTGTGGAAGACGAAACGTATGTCTGGGGAAACTGCACGGAGGGAAGCAAATCTGTTTGGCACAACAAGCCCCCACTTCCTTCCTTCCATCTTTCTTTCCTGTCTTCTTTTCCTTCCTTCCTTCCTTCCTCTCTTCTCTTCCTTGCTCCCTTTCTTCCTTCCTTCC
>NC_070579.1:2593637-2603637 GCF_027409825.1 Scomber japonicus | reverse complement strand
AGGAAGAAAGGAGGAAGGAAGGAGGAAAGGAAAGAAGGATGGAAAGGAAAGAAGGATAGAAGGGAGGAAGAAGGAAAGAAGGATGGAAGGGAGGAAGAAGGATGGAAGGGAGGAAGAAGGATGGGAGGAAGAAGGATGGAAAGGAAGGGAGGAAGCTTTATGTCATATGTTATGTCTCTTGATGAGTGTTTAATTTGCTCGCTAAAAATTAGAATTAAAAAGAAAGTACAAGAAAAAAAAAATGCACCTTTGGCCGAGTATAGATGCTTTTATTGGGTCTTTTTTCTGTTATATTCCTCTGTATTATTTTATTTTATTTTTTATTTTTATTTTCTCTTTTTAAATTTATCAGGTCTGAACCCAAACACAAAGCTCTCTGGTGTCTGCAGGTGAAACAAAGCGCTGAGTCAGCAGCTGCTTCTTCAGGTCCATCAACCAGATTCACTTGTTTGGGAATCCTCAGGGCAAATTAACTGTTACCACCCCCACCCCCACCCTCCCACGCTGCCCCCACCCTCCCACGCTGCCCCCACCCACACTGTATACAGCAGGACTACAGGAATAATGCTGCAGGGTTTGCTGCTGTAATTAGAGTAAACAGTAGCACACACACACACACACACACACACTCACACTCACACACACACTCACACACACACACACACACACACACACACACACACACACACACACACACACACACACACACACACACACACACAGAAAACAACTGTTCATACTGACTATTAACAGATCTCCAGGACTGTGCTTCCAGTATTAGTAGAAATTAGTAGTGTTAGTAGTAGTGGTACTTTTTGTAGTAGTAGCAATAGAAGTAGTGTTATCAGTCTTTTTAGCATCAGATTCCCTCTTAGTGTTTCCCTTCCTTCCTTCCTTCCTTCCTTCCTTCCTTCCTTCCTTCCTTCCTTCCTTCCTTCCTCCTCTTAGTGTTTCCTGTTTCTCTGTGGTGGAAGTATAGGAACAAAAAGACTTTGCTACTAAAAACACTGTAACGTTGAAACACAGAAGATGAAGATGAAGGATCCTCTAATAATGCTCAGTATGAACAGGAGGAATCATTACACACACACACACACACACACACACACACACACACACACACACACACACACACACTGACTGTTACTTTGGGAAAGTCTCTGCTGGTTTAAGAGGTTGTGTAGAAACTGTGAGTCAGACTGAGTCAGTGTGAGCCAGAAAGCTTCAGACTGAGACGACAGCGACTCACTGAAAGCTTCAACATCTGCTACCAGCTCCTTGGTTTGATTCTCTGGGTTTCAGTCTCTCTCTCTCCTGCTGCTCATTTATATTTGGGTTGTTTAACAGAGTGTTTTCATGCTTTTGATTTGCAGTTTTCTTTGTGTTCCTCCTCCTCCTCCTCCTCCTCCTCCTCCACTTCCTCCTCACACCTGTCCTGTATCATGTTCCCAGCTGATCACCTGTTCCTCGTTGACTTATTACTAATATTTTAATCTTGTGCTTTGTCTAAAATCTCTCTCTGATTCACTCGTTCACTTCCCAACACTAAACAGTTTAATAAAGGTTTCAGACACTAACTGACCGTCATCATTTCCTGCAGTGTGTGATTGTTAACATGACACAGACTCTACTCTTCAGTCTAATAATACAAAACTATTAACTATACATATAAAAGCATGTTGACACCAGTTTAAAATAGGGCTGTCAAACGATTAATTTTTTAAATTGAGATTAATCGCAGAGGTTCCATAGTTAATCGCGATTAATGGCGTTTTGAATGTCATGTTTAAAATCCTGTTATTTTCCATTTGAAGGCAGTTTTAAGCCCATAATGTAAAGCATTTCTTACCAGAGTGTCTTAACTGGGAATCAATCACGGCTCTGCTGCGACTCCCACACTCCAAAATGGTCCTTTGGTGGAGCTGAGGCTGGCTTGGCTGCACCTGGGTGTTTAGCGTGGAGGTGCTAACTCAAACTCCACGTACTCCGGTGGTAGTTAAACTCCGTTTGACACAGGTTGCATTTTACTTTTGACTTGTCAACTGAAGCGTCTGGAAGTGTTTTAAAGTTAAACAAGCCGTTCAAAAGTCCAGTAGCTCTCTTACTTTCCATCAGCGCGGTAGGTTTACTGCAGGAGGCCACTTCAAAGCATAGCGCTACAGCTAGAGGAGCCGTCTACGGGGGAGTAGAAGGGACAAAAAGGCTTGACACATTAAAATGAGATTAACGTGTTATGAATTGCATTAATCTAATCACGATTAACATGTTCACGCTGACAGCCCTAGATTAAATGTGTAGCAAAGCCAGAAATGTCTGATTACGCAGACGAAAAGCACAGAAAGAAATAAACTCAGACAAAGAATAATAACATTTAAAATCTACTTTAACACATAAAACTATTAGGACATACAGTACAAAAAAAAATATATGACATCATTTAAGACAGGGAGGGATGATTAAATATGATTTCAGATGGACTTTAAATGCGTAAGAAAAGAAAAAAAGAAATAGACTCATGGAAAATTAAAGACTAATCTAATAATACAAAACTATTAGTGCATATAAAAAAAAATATATGACATCATTTTAGACAAGGAGGGATGATTAAATATGATTAAATATGATTTCAGATGGGGCGTAACAAAAGAAAAGAAAGAAATAGACTCATGGAAAATTAAAGTTTAAACTAACATTTAAATCCCTGATGATAAAACTGTTTAACTAAACTCAACCAACTAGTTTTATTTGTTTAGATCAAACCTCAAAATCTTTCAGTCGCCCCCCCCCCCCCCCCCCCCAGGGCGAGCCCAAACTGGTGCTGGTCTTTATTTACATGTCAGCAGCAGCCGTGTGAGCATCAGTTTAACTTCCTGTTTGACTCGTTCAGCTGCCGTTTGATTCCAGGGAAAGATCAACGCAGGAAAGTAAGAAGTGACTCACAGGTTCCTCCTCCGTTTAACCCAAACATGCAACTCCACCTCCAGCTCCAGCTCCAGCTCCAGCTCCAGCTCCAGCTCCACCTCCATCTCCAGCTCCAGCTCCAGCTCCAGCTCCAGCTCCAGCTCCACCTCCATCTCCAGCTCCAGCTCCAGCTCCAGCTCCAGCTCCAGTTCCAGCTCCACCTCCTGCTCCAGCAGTCAGCTCCAGCTCCACCTCCAGCTCCACCTCCTGCTCCAGCAGTCAGCTCCAGCTCCAGCTCCAGCAGTCAGCTCCACCTCCAGCAGTCAGCTCCAGCTCCAGCTCCAGCAGTCAGCTCCACCTCCTGCTCCAGCTCCTGCTCCAGCTCCAGCAGTCAGCTCCACCTCCAGCTCCTGCTCCAGCTCCAGCTCCAGCAGTCAGCTCCAGCTCCAGCTCCAGCTCTAGCTCTAGCTCCAGCTCCAGCAGTCAGCTCCAGCAGTCAGCTCCACCTCCTGCTCCAGCTCCACCTCCAGCTCCAGCAGTTAGCTCCAGCTCCAGCTCCAGCAGTCAGCTCCAGCTCCAGCTCCAGCTCCAGCTCCAGTAGTCAGCTCCAGCTCCAGCTCCACCTCCAGCTCCAGCAGTCAGCTCCAGCAGTCAGCTCCAGCTCCAGCAGTCAGCTCCACCTCCAGCTCCAGCTCCAGCTCCTGCTCCAGCTCCAGCAGTCAGCTCCAGCTCCAGCAGTCAGCTCCAGCAGTCAGCTCCAGCTCCAGCAGTCAGCTCCACCTCCAGCTCCAGCTCCAGCAGTCAGCTCCAGCAGTCAGCTCCAGCTCCAGCAGTCAGCTCCTGCTCCAGCAGTCAGCTCCAGCTCCAGCAGTCAGCTCCAGCTCCAGCTCCAGCAGTCAGCTCCACCTCCAGCTCCAGCAGTCAGCTCCAGCAGTCAGCTCCAGCTCCAGCTCCAGCTCCAGCTCCACCTCCAGCTCCAGCTCCAACAGTCAGCTCCAGCAGTCAGCTCCAGCAGTCAGCTCCAGCTCCAACAGTCAGCTCCAGCAGTCAGCTCCAGCAGTCAGCTCCAGCTCCAGCAGTCAGCTCCAGCTCCAGCTCCAGCAGTCAGCAGGACTCGGTGGAAACTGCAGCGACGGCCAAGTGGGTCACACATGGAACATTTACAGTCTGATACTTTCCATCCATCTAAGTTTCTATAAAGTTATCCAAAAAAACTAAAAAACTCAAAACTCAGAGAATCATTCAGTGAGGAAATAAGTGCAGCTCAGCGTTGGTACGGTGAAGTCTGACTCTGCTCATATCAGCTTTAAAACAGAACAATGGTTGACCCAAAAAGAAGAAAGGCGAAAGCAGCTGCAGGAAAAAGGTTTCTATAAGGAAGGAAGGAAGGAAGGAAGGGAGGAAAGAGAGGAGGGAAGGAAGGAAGATGGAGGGATGGAAGAGTCCAACAAACACTGAACTGAAAACCAATTCTGTGTCTGAAGGGGAAGGGGGGAAGAAAGAAGGAAGGATGGAAGGGAGGAAGAAGGAAGGAAGGGTGGAAGGAAGGAAAGAAGGAAGGACGGAAGGGAGGAAGGGAGGGAGGAAGGAAGGAAAGGAGGAGGAAGGGAGGGAGGGAGGGAGGAAGGAAGGAAGGACGGAAGGGAGGAAGATGGAGGGATGGAAGGAAGAAGGAAGGAAAGGAAGAAGGAAGGAAGGAGGGAGGGAGAAAGGAAAAGAGGAAGGGAGCAAGGAAAGAAAGAAGGAACAGTCAAAGCAGACAGGGTCAATTTTTAAGCAAGTTCAAGTTTATGGTTACACCAATTAGACAATTTTACCATAATCCTGTAAAATATTCTCCTTCCTTCCTTCCTTCCTTCCTTCCTCCCTCCCTCCCTTCCTTCCTTCCCTCCTTTCCTTCCTTCCAAAGTTTTTATGGTTACACCAATTAGACATTTTTGCCATAATCCTGTAAAATATTCTCCTTCCTTCCTTCCTCCCTTCCTTCATTGCTCCCTCCCTCCCTTCCTTCCTTTCTTCCTCCCTCCCTCCCTTCCTTCCTTCCTTCCTCCCTCCCTCCCTTCCTCCCTCCCTCCCTCCCTTCCTCCCTCCCTCCCTCCCTTCCTTCTTTGTCTTTCTCGGCTCAGATATTTAAAATTCATCCCCTGATCTCAGTGAGCCGTCGCCGCCGCTGCTTCTCCTCTGATTATCCTTGGCTTGTTAGCAGCGTGTGAGGAAGACGAGGAAGACGAGGAACTTTCTGCTTCGATGGAAATACCACAGAGCTCCTATTACCCAGAATGCATTATTCAGGCTGACGTGAAATGAGGCAAAACGGAGAAGTTTGAAAAGGAGCATATCGACAGTTCTGCATATTTTAGTTGATTAACTGCAACGCTTCAACAGGCAGCTGCTTCTCCTCATCGCTACGGCAACAAACTCACACAGAGATCATCCATCACCGTCTCCTCACGTTCAAAAAACTGTAAAAACTACAGTTTGATCAGTGAAAATCTGTAAACCTGTTAACTCTTTGCATGGTCACACCAAAAAAAAAAAATCGTTTCTTAGCTTTTCCTTCTTTGTTGCCATGACAACATAAACATGGATTTATTTCCTCATTGAGTCTAAATGTGATGTTTTACAGCCTCTACAGACTCATTCACACCTCACTGGTTCTAAACTTTTTATTAAAAACACATGAAAAGATGAAAGTCAACTTCAAAAATGTCTCCAGCAGGAGCTCTGATGTCAGCACAACCTGTATCCATAGCAACCATAGAACAACCTGTATCTATAGCAACCACAGCACAACCTGTATCTATAGCAACCATAGCATAACCTGTATCTATAGCAACCATAACACAACCTGTATCTATAGCAACCATAGCGTAACCTGTATCTATAGCAACCATAGCGCAATCTGTATCTATAGCAACCATAGCACAACCTGTATCTATAGCAACCATAGAACAACCTGTATCTATGGCAACCATAACACAACCTGTATCTATAGTAACCATAACAAAACCTGTATCTATAGCAACCATAGCACAACCTGTATCTATAGCAATCATAGCACAACCTGTATCTATAGCAACCATAGCACAACCTGTATCTATAGCAACCATAGAACAACCTGTATCTATAACAACCATAGCACAACCTGTATCTATAGCAACCATAGCACAACATGTATCTATAGCAACCATAGAACAACCTGTATCTATAGCAACCATATAGAACAACCTGTATCTATAGCAACCATAGCACAACCTGTATCTATAGCAACCATAGCACAACCTGTATCTATAGCAACCATAGAACAACCTGTATCCATAGCAACCATAGAACAACCTGTATCTATAGCAACCATAGAACAACCTGTATCTATAGCAACCATAACACAACCTGTATCTATAGCAACCATATAGAACAACCTGTATCTATAGCAACCATCAAACAACCTGTATCTATAGCGACCATAACACAACCTGTATGTATAGCAACCACAGCACAATCTGTATCTATAGCAACCATAACACAACCTGTATCTATAGCAACCGCAGAACAACCTGTATCTATAGCAACCATAACACAACCTGTATTTATAGCAACCATAGCACAACCTGTATCTATAGCAACCATAGCACAACCTGTATCTATAGCAACCATAGAACAACCTGTATTTTGATAAAGAGAAGTGAAACATTCTTTCTCTGCTCATTAATATCACACATACTAGTTTCTAAACTGATTTTTTATCATTTATATCAAAGTATAAACCGACCACAAGCTTCTGATCCTATTAAACGACCACTTTAACCAACGATGCTCCTAATAAACCGGTCTGTATCTGCTGCTGCTGCTGTCTGTTTACGCTTTAACACTAACTCTGGGCTGTTTAAAGAGATTTCTGGACTTCAGTAATTAAATCAACGTTTTATTTTCCCTCCATCAGCTGACTCTAAGTCACACACCCTCGCGTCTTTATTTCGGGACCAGCTTGTGGTGGCTCCTCTGTGTTTCCCATCATGCCTCAGTCTCAGCCCTGTGGTCGCGTTGGTCGGCGCGCCCCGTCGGCCACGCCTTCCCGTTACGGCGTGTTTATGAAGCGAGGCGAACACGACGTCAGAGAGTGTGTGTGTGTGTGTGCGAGAGTGTGTGTGTGAGTGTGTCTGTGTATGTGTGTGTGTGTGAGTGTCTGTTTGTGTTTTTTAGGTTTTTTCTTTTGAGGTTTTTTTCTTTTATCGTGTTAGAAACCTTTAAACCCAGTGGATCTAGCAGAGTTGAACCACATGTGTGTGTGTTTGTGTGTGTGTGTTTGTGTGTGTGTTGTTGTTTGTTTGTTTCTCTTCTTCTCTTATATTTAATTTTGGTGTTTTGTATAATTTTATGTTTCTGCTTTTAAGTTAAAAAATACAAAGAAGTACAACAGCGCCCCCTCTGCCTCACGCTTTACCTGCACCAACATTCAATCTGTGTGTGTGTGTGTGTGCATATAGTAACAGTGTGTGTGTGTGTGTGTGTGCATATAGTAACAGTGTGTGTGTGTGTGTGTGTGCATATAGTAACAGTGTGTGTGTATGTGTGCATATAGTAACAGTGTGTGTGTATGTGTGCATATAGTAACATTGTGTGTGTGTGCATATAGTAACATTGTGTGTGTGTGTGTGCATATAGTAACATTGTGTGTATGTGTGTGTGTGTGTGCATATAGTAACATTGTGTGTGTGTGTGCATATAGTAACAGTGTGTGTGTGTGTGTGTATGTGCATATAGTAACAGTGTGTGTGTGTGTGTGTGTGTGTGCATATAGTAACATTGTGTGTGTGTGTGTGTATGTGCATATAGTAACAGTGTGTGTGTGTGTGTGTGTGCATATAGTAACAGTGTGTGTGTGTGTGTACTATAAAGGTACTAAAAGCTCTTTAAGTGTTTTTCCAGCTGTGTAATTTGACCTGAACAGGAAGTAAAGAGTTAAACTTGATCCACTGACACGAAAATCAGCGTTTGTCCCCGGTTGTACAAATCGTCCCCAATTAATTAACCGGTCCCCGAAAGTAAGCTAAGCGAGAACACACACACACACACACACACACACACACACACACACACACACACTCTGGCCTTGTCATCAGCAGTAATGGAAACCAGCAGCCTGAGGGAACGTCACCGCGACAACGGAGAGAGCGGAAAAAAAGGAAGGGGGGGGGGGGGGGGGCAGAGAGAGGAAATGTGATGGAGATTAAAGAGGGAGGCCTGTTTCATGTTCGCTTTAGGGAGGATGGAGGGGTTTGGGTGGGGGGGGGGGGGGGGGGGGGGGGGGGGGTGAAGGAGGAGGAATCACAACAAACCCAAAAGGCACACAGACCTACGGTGGCCTGTTACGGACATTTCTTAAATAATTAAATAAAAGCAGCTTCTCTTTTTCTTTTTTTTTCTTCCTGTAAAAACAAAGAGCGACAAAATGTTTCAGCGACAGCCGACGAGGACGTTACATCATCACTGTGTGTGTGTGTGTGTGTGTGTGTGTGTGTGTGTGGGGTCGTGAGAGGCCGAGCATGAGAACAACTTGTAGCTGCGGAGCTATTTTTGACACAACTCCCAGAGGAGGGAGGACGTGCATGTGTGTGTGTGTTTGTGTGTGTGTGTGTGTGTGAGTGTGTGTGTGTGTGTGTGAGTGCAGAGTGAGATGTGCACTTGCATTCCAATGAGAGCGTGGCTGTGCAAGCTAAAGAGCACAACACACACTATCACACAAACATACAGTAACACACACACGCATAGTAACACACACACACACAGTAACACACACATAGTAACACACACACACACACAGTAACAAACAAACACACACACACACACACAGTAACAAACACACACACAGTAACAAACACACACACACACACACACACACACACACAGTAACAAACAAACACACACACAGTAGCACACACACACACACACACACACAGTTACAAAGTAAACACACACACACACAGTAACACACACACAGAAACAAACAAACACACACACACACACAGTAACACACACACAGTAAGACACACACAGTAAGACACACACACAGTAACACACAAACACACACAGTAACACACACACACACACAGTAACAAACACACAGTAACACACACAGTAACAAACACACACACAGTAACAAACACACACACACACAGTAACACACACACACACACAGTAACACACACACACACACACACAGTAACAAACACACACACACACACACACAGTAACAAACACACACAGTAACACACACACACACAGAAACAAACACACACACAGTAACAAACACACACACAGTAACAAACACACACACAGTAACAAACACACACACAGACACACACACACACAGTAACACGCACACACACAGTAACAAACACACACACAGTAACAAACACACACACACACACACACACACACACACACACACACACACACACACACAGTAACAAACAGACACACACAGTAACAAACACACACACACACACAGTAACAAACACACACACAGTAACAAACACACACACAGACACACACACACACACAGTAACAAACACACACACACACACACACAGTAACAAACACACACACACAGACACACACACACACACACACAG
Organism: Scomber japonicus; assembly: GCF_027409825.1. Classification (NCBI taxonomy): domain Eukaryota; kingdom Metazoa; phylum Chordata; class Actinopteri; order Scombriformes; family Scombridae; genus Scomber; species Scomber japonicus. The sequence continues at coordinate 2,594,104 of NC_070579.1, read as the reverse complement.
TAACAAACACACACATAGTAACACACACACACAGTAACACACACACACACACAGTAACAAACACACACACAGTAACAAACACACACACAGACACACACACAGTAACAAACACACACATAGTAACACACACACACACAGTAACAAACACACACACAGACACACACACACACACAGTAACAAACACACACATAGTAACACACACACACACACAGTAACAAACAAACACACAGTAAGACACACACACACACACACACACACAGTAACACACACACACACACACACACACACACACACACACAGTGACACACACAGTAGCACACACACACACACACACACACACACACACACACACACACACACACACACACACACAGTAACACACACAGTAGCACACACACACACACACACACACACAGAAACAAACAAACACACACACACACACAGTAAGACACACACAGTAAGACACA